>NW_027111560.1:1909028-1909917 GCF_000696795.3 Halyomorpha halys
TCCATTTTTGTCTCAATAAATTTTATTTTTCTTAAAAGTCTGGAGACCCTCTATAGTCTAATATCCAAAATTCTACGGGGTACAATTTATGGAATTCAAGTACAACATGTAAAAAAAAAAAAATGTACAACATATTAAATAGCTCACATATTAAATATCATTGTTACTAGAAAAAATTATATTTTTATATATTTGCCTTCCGTTAATTCATTCATACTTTCGAGTTCTGATAAAAATATTTAAAAATAAATCAACATACTGATATAATCAGAAAAATATTTTTTTCCTCTATCGGTTAAGTATTTATGTAACCGAAATTTATGCCTGGTCCTGAAACATTCTAGCTTATTCCAGACCAGGAAGAACTCTCGGTACCAAACTGGTTTCTTGAGCGAGTCCTGGTTTTTTCGAATCGTAAAACTGGAACATGATCAGAAGTACTCTTCGGCCATTCAATGATACTTATTGTGTAATGATATGCAACAAAAATTGTTATATTTCGATATAATAATATAATATATAATGTATAGACTTGAAGAGTTAGGTCCGGTATTCAGTTGATATCTAGGCCAGACTTCCTCTTCAAGCGATCTGGGTTAATGAAACTTGCCACCAACGGAATGTCCTCTGACGAAATGGTCCTCTCTATTATAACCTTAGGCACTTTAAGTTAGTTACATATTTATTATTTATTATCATCTTTATTTATTATTTCTGGCGGACTAAAAACAGCCAGTGAATCATTTTATGTATAATTTAAAGCGACTTGAGAATATATTTACATATTCTGTATAGAGTAATTGTATATTTGGGACAAGTCCATAAATTGAGATTTATTTCAAATACCAGGGCATTCAAAAAGTCCTGTCGTTTTTCGTTTGTTCGTTGT
>NW_027111560.1:1911187-1936127 GCF_000696795.3 Halyomorpha halys
TATTTATTTATAATTTCCCCCAAAAAAACGACAGGACTTTTTGAATGACCTGGTACATTTATTTCGTAGAGCTACCATTTATTTAATTTGAAGAAAATAGAACGTATTTACTTCGAATTACTGTATATGGGTCTTCCAACAAAAATTTGAGATAAATGCTGATTTTACACTAGGCTTACCTTATTGATAAATTTGAGTTTCAATTTATAATTTTTTGAAGTTTGGAGGTATTTTACTTCAAAATTTGGAAAACTAAGAGTTAAATGGCATTGTAGGAATAAATAATGAGTTGTTTAGTTACTGGAATATCATTCAAACTGATGAATTTCTGGAAAAATTGCGCACACACCTTTGCGTTTTTCATTGTACTTATATGTACTTCATGTAATAATAACAATAATAATAATAATATAAAACAGCACTAGTGCAGTATGTAAACAAAAACCAGCATGCATTCGATTTTGAAAATACTGTGATTTTATATATAGAAAATAATACATTCAAAAGGAAAATACTTGAGTCCTTTTACATATCAAAACAAATTAATTATACAGTGAATTTTAAAACAGACACAAGAAATCTGAACCAACTCTATGTAGAGATTTTAAGTAAAATTAATTTATGAAAAATATGGGATAAAATTAATGTTGATAATTATAATTATCCTTGATATGAATTGTAATTATAAAAGAAATAGGAAAATTAACCAAAATATAATTGAAATAAATAAATTAAATGCCTGGCCTGTGTGTGGGGAATGTTACAAATATTGTTGTAATAAATTATAATAGTGAAAATTAACTGTGCTTTTAAAGGTTTTAATTTTATATTTAATATGAAGAATTAACAAAATAGGTAATTAGACTTAAGTTAGGGATTGCTCATTAATAAAATTATATTATTGCCTAATGTTTTATTGCCTCATAGGATAATTTGTGGGCTGATATTAATGACCTGGGCAGAATAGCCTGCTTAAAGTTTTTTTTTTTTTAATTTTCGTGGTATGAAAATTTATTAATAATATTGTTATTTGTTTAAAATTGTTAAAAATCATTTGTATAATAAAAGCTGTTTGTGTTGGATCATCCGCGAGGATGGCCGAAACGTCAGACTTATAAAGAAATATAAATTGTTTTGAGACTAAAATTGGATAAAATTTATTTATTTAAACATTAATAATAAGTTATAATCTTAAACACTTTATTGAGACTGGTTAATTTTTTTAAAATAAATAATTTAATTTCTATCCATTTTAGTCTCAACACATTTTATTTTTCTTAAAAGTCCGACGTTTCGACCAATCCGGCCATCCTCAGGGACAATCTACTTAATACAATTTTGGAACTAAATGATTTAAAAACTCAATTCCATGCAGGCTATTCTGCCCAGGTCAAAACAACAATTTCTAATTAATCAATATTCACATTAAAACCAAAATTAAAATCATTTATCACAGTCAGTATTAGTTGTTGTGATATAACAAATAGTCACTGGCCGAAACGTCGGACTTATAAGAAAAATAAAATATGTTGAGACTAAAATGGATAGAAATTAAATTATTTATTTAAAAAAAATTAATAATAATGATCTAAGGAACTCCATGGAGGATTTTACCATAGTTTGTCGGAAGGACGAATATTTATTCCTATCTAGGAGTGCATCATTAATAAAATGACCCTTCGCAAGGGTGCCCTTTTCCCAGAAGCAGAAGGATTTATTTTCGCCTCACAGGACCAGGTGATAGCTACCAGGATTTAAATGTGGAGAGGACATAGCGGAGTCTTGTGGAATAGCATCAGAATCAATCCAGCACATAAAATCACGCTGCCAAGTACTTGCTGGGAAATAATATTTACTATGACATAGCAATATGGCTAAAATCATCCATCAAGAATTAGCCCAAAACGTAAAGCTTCTCAACGACACCAGCCCTTATAACAAGTACAGCATTGACAGTAGGGATATTCAGCTCTATTGGGACCAGGCCATAATTACCGATTACACAATCCCTCATAATAAGCCTGATATTTTGCTGATCTCTGCAAGAGAAAAATATGCAAGTATCATAAAAATAGGTGTACCATCAAATGACAATCTTAACAAGGTGAAAAAATCTGGAATATCAGGATCTAGGAGAGGAATTAAAACAATTATTTAAGCTTGAGAAAGTTAAAATTCTAATTTTGATTATCTCTGTTCATTAATATCAAGGATTATATTTATAATCTTTACACTTTCTTGAGACTGGTTAATTTTGTTTAAATAAATAATTCAATTTTTATCCATTTTTGTCTCAATAAATTTTATTTTTCTTATAAGTCCAACGTTTCGGCCAATCCAGCCATCCTCAGGGACATCTTAATACAATTTTGGAACTGAAAATATTTAATCATTCAACTTCATGCAGGCTATTCTGCCCAGATCACAACAACAATTTCTAATTAGTCAACTTATGCATTAAAACAAAAATTAATATTCATTTATCACAGTCACTTGTAAAAACTTTATCAAAACCTTGCTTGTTTAAGGATTGATTTTTTATAGCCTCACTCTTCTGAGTAGGTGCAACTTCGGATAAAAACCGAGAATAAGGAAAATTCCTAAATAATAAAATTAGAGCTTTATTTACATCCTGTACAGAACTAAATGCCTCTTTGAAAATGAATCTGGTTTATAAACAATTTAGAAAATTCTTCATTGATTAAAAGTTTTTACATTGATTTAAAATAAAATAATAATTTGACTATAAATAAATAAAATATTTTATATGCTGCATTTGAACACTTCACTTAAAAAAAAAAAAAAGTCTAAAAATCGTTTTTCATTAGTTTAATTTAAGAAAAAAGTTGTTTAGAATTTGCTGAAATGTTAACATGAAATGAAATTGGCAATAATTTGTATTGCACTGTACCACTGCGAAACGCCATGACAGTGAGAAATGACTAAGTATCAGTTTCATCGCTTAGAGAAATGATATCATATCGAGTTAGCAACAAATCGTTTTTAAATTGTGTTTAGAAGAGATACAAACATAGATTAGTAGAACAAATAATTAGTTAGTAATTATGATATATAACCTACATAATTTTTTTTTTAACAGATTTTTTTTATAGATATTACAATCTGCCACACATTTGTGGGCAATAGGTAATAGTGATGAATGATCTCATACACACTAAAATAAAAAAAATAAAAAAAAAATAAAAAAAACTCTTAAAATATATACAAACAAAAGAATAGACAAGATGAACATAATAAAACTATCTGTATGAAAAATAAATAAATAAAATAACATAATGATAAAATAATATACACAATATTTATACAATCGTCCTGAGGATCCCTGAGCCCACTTTATCCCCCACGTGTGAGGGGTAGAGCAGAGCTCAAGAGATCCCAGCGCATCCCTCTCGCTGCATCACTGGTAATGAATTTTTTTTTTAACAATTAAATATTAGTGATATTTTAACATATGGTTGTAGGAGGATAGTCCGGGTGGTGGTCACAAAGGCATCAAAATAATAGAAGAAAACTATTTATTGTTAACCAAATAGTTTATCAATTTCACAGCTCTATAAAGTGGGCCGAAAAGTTGGTTAACAATAAATAGTTTTCTTCTACTATTGTAGTACTTTTATGACCACTTATTAATATTATTAAAATATTACTAATATTTAATTTTTAAAACAAAATTATGTCTGCTATATATCATAATCATTTGTTCTAATAATCGATGTTTGTACCTCTTCTAAAAAAAATTTAATATCGATTTGTTGCTAAGTCGATATGATATCATTACTCTAGGCCATGAAACTGATACTTCGTCATTTCTCACTGTCATGGCGTTCCGGAGTCTTGCCGGCGAACACGTTCTTGAAACTGCATTAATTTCTTCAACTATCCAATTATATTTAGCATTATCCTCAAGGATCTCTGATTTTTTTTTCTTTTTCATTTTGTTCGTATTCAGTTGATTGCGTTGTTATTTCCATTTTCGAATGACGTGAAGTCTCATCCAATTGGACCAATTTTATCCAGGTTTGTATACAATTAGGCATTTTAGTCTGATAGGATGTGGCTTTTCAAAGTCCTTAATATTAAAAAATTCAGAGGGTACACTATTCCATAAAATAAATATTATCTATTAAGCGGTGAGCCGTTTTTGTTGATATTTTTTTATCTTTCATAATGTCGTCAACTAAGAAGAGAAGATGTGGTAATGACATGCCTCAAGATAGTGACACATAATTACCTTATGACAAGAGGAACACCGTCGAAATGTATGTATATTGGTACCTTTAATAGTACTACACGTCCTGACTGAGGAATAATGAACGAGAAGAAGCTGGACTGGAGACCAATATAGAGAGGATTTTTTTTTTTTAGTTGTATTTATTTATTGAAATTTACAACTGTATAAAAATGTGATAAATGCATCAGAACACATGATAATTTTAGGAAGGAACCACCCACTGTTGGTATTTCAATCATTGCTTCAATTTAGAAGATCCCTAGGCCATCTCTTTTTCAAACATCTCGGAGGATTATCAGGGATTGTTAAGGGTAAGGGATTAGGGACTAATGGTTGAAAAGGATTTTGAGGTGAATCTATTTCGGGACAATTGGGATGCTAAGGTCTTTATGGATGAGTTTATTTGTGGCCTAATATGGAGCATCGGAGATTTTGAATTGGATAGGGAGGAATTTGATGGTTTGGTAAAACCCCAAAGCTCAATTCTATTTGTCCAAATTGGTCTGATTATCACAGCATATATATTTTTTGTAGTAAATAGGAAGTTTAGAGGGTTTTGCAAGCAAGTGTTGTAGTAATCGAAATCTACGATCAGTTTCTTGTCGTTTCAGTCTTGTGCGTGGATTCCAAGTAACTCTCTAGATTATAAAAAGAAATATTAAAAAATCGTAGAAAGGCGCCGAAAAAAATCGTTTTTGTTTTTAAAACAAAATGATATCATTAACAAAATTTAAGTTTATATACTGTTTGGATATATGTATCTTTCGACCTCAGTGGCTGAAGAGCTCAAAATTATTTATTAATTGAAATAAATAATTAATATTTGATGTCCAGAATCTCATTAAACTCTGAGAAAGTACTTTCGTAGATTAATCCAACCTTGAAGAGTAATATGAATATGACTTTGTTTGTTCTGTTGGTTAAATTAAAAACAACTTGACATGAAAGCTCATGCATTCCTTTCTCAAATTATTTAATAATAAATAATTAACTAGTAATAATATTTTTTATATGAGTGGCCATATTTTTGTTAATGCACATATAGAAATGAAATTTGGTGCGGTGCAATCAAATAATATCAACATAGACAAACAAAAGAATATTCTAAACTCATAAGATGTAGCTCCTTCACATAAGAAACGTTTTAATATTTGATACCAGTTTTCAGTTAATATTCAAATATTATAATAATATATTTTATAAAATATATGGATTATTACTAATTTAAAATCGGATTAAATAATAATAGTAATAACTTTTTTTTTCTATTGTCATCATTTAATTTATTTTATTTGTTTCAGGTAAGTTGAAATATGTTTCTTGTCTTAACATGCTCTTCATACGTAAGTAACCAATATATTTGATAAATTCTTTTATAGGTGTGTCATTGGTAAACGAAGTTTTGAATAAAAAGATAGGCTTCACTACATATAGTAGTATAGTAATGTAAATATTATTAAATAAATAAAAACATGATTATTCCTAGAATCTTAATACACTTAGTCTGATTTTTTTTAAAAATTTATTTATTGATATTTACAACTGTATAAAAAATACAACAAGAAAATTTGATCATAATGACATAATGATATGATACAGGATGTAGAGAAACTACCCAGTAGTAGAACTCTAAAAACAGTTTACAATATAAGGTCACGAGGCCATCTTCTTTTCAGACGCCTCGGAGGATTGCCAGAAATGGAAGAGGAAGCAAGGTTAGAAACTAGTGGGAAAGCTAAATTAAAATTCGTTTTCTATTATCCAATAATAATCTAGATTAACTTAAATAAGACTTTTTAATAAAGTTCGCAAAAGAAGGATTTGCTAATTTTGTATCATTACGTCTTATTTAACGAAAATGATTGATATTAAATGGTCCACCTTTACTGATCGACTATGACAAACGTTAATTTGTGTTTGTTTTAACTCACTTATTCATTTCTGTTAACTTATTTATATGTTTTTAGAATGTATTTATTATTTTTTAAACTTATTTTTTGTCTTTTAATTGTTCTGCTGTGGTGGCCATTTTGTTTTTGATTTATATCTATATTTATCGATATTTTCTTTTAATTTGCATTGCATTGGTGGAACGGATTGAAAGAGTGTTGCATGATCACTGGAAAAGCGAAGTATGAGAGAGTTAAATTGAGAGAATAGCTTAAATAGGGTTGAGAAAAAAAAAACAGAAACAATGAATAAGAAAAACGTAATATAACTTTATTTGAGAAGAAGAAGGAGAAATAAAATAATATTTTATTTATAATCTTAAACCAGCATATTTTTGATTTTGAAAATACATTGATTTTACATAAAAAAAATAATACATTGAAAAGAAAAAATACTTGAATCCATTTACATATCTGAAAATATTAATTATGCAGTGAATTTCAAAACAGACACTAGAAATCTGAGCCAACACTATATAGAGATATAAAGTAAAACTAATTTATAAAAAATATGGGATAAATTAAAATTTGATAATTATAATTAACCTTGATAAGAATTTTACTAATAAAATAAAGAGGAAATTGAACAAAAATATATAGTTTTAATAAAAAATTTTTGACCTGAGTGGAGGGAAGGTTACAAGCATTGTTATGATAAATTTTAACAAATAGGTGACTGTGATAAAGAATTTTAATTTTTGTTTAATGTGAAAATTTACTAATTAAGTGATTAGACATAATGTAGGATATGCTTATTAACAAAAAATATATGTTTACCAACAATGTTCAACAATTGTTGTATTGACCTGGGCAGAATAGCCTGCATGAAGTTGTGTTTTTAAATTATTTAATTCTAAAACTGTATTAAGGTAAGATAAATTATAAAGAATATTGTTAATTATTTTGAATTGTTGAGGATCATAGATGTAATAAAAGCTGTTTTGTAATAGATTGTTCCTGAGAATGACCGAATTGGCCGAAACGTCGGACTTATAAAGAAATATAAACTGTTTTGAGACTATAATGGATAACATTTAAATTTATTTACTTAAATCAAATAAAATTATTTTAAAAAATGTATTTAAATGTTCCTTATGTAACCGATCTAGCCCGAACCCGATATTATTCCTTCCATAATAAACTCCCTAACCACCCAAACCCACTCGTTTCTAACCTTGCTTCCATTCTTGGCAATCCTCCAAGGCGCCTGAAAAGAAGATGGCCTCGTGACCTTATATTGTAAATTGTTTTTAGAGTTCTACTACTGGGTAGTTTCTCTACATCCTGTATCATATCATTATGTCATTATGATCAAATTTACTGGTTGTATTTTTTTATACAGTTGTAAATATCAACAAATAAATAAAAAAGAAAAAAATATATTTGAAATATGTTGTATTTAGGCTATAGTTAATTATTATTTAAAAAAAAAAAAAAAGTAGAAATTTTGTTTGTACCTTTGTTAATATATGTTATTGTTTATATATCTAATCATGGATTTATAAGTATACCCTGTGTTTTAGCAACTCGATATATTTGGGCAGCATTGCTCAATATAGCATTTATCTCTTTCAGGCACATCTTTGAAGTATTATTTTATCGGTGTAATTTTATTTTGAAAGTCTTTTTTAGTATCTTTGTTAGATTCTCATGTTTCTGTTCTCCTGCTTCCTGGATTTCCAGATTTCTTACGGTTCGAATCTCAACCTGTACTAAGACAAGGGTATAACCAATTCTAAACAACTTTCTAGCCTCAGACAATATCTCCTCCGTCTGATTATTGCAGCCCATCAATCGTCCTTGATTATATCCGCCTCTGATGGTCCTTCTGTTTCCTTCCTTGTATGGCCCTCTTAAAATAAGATCCTTAATGCAGGATTTTTTTAATCTGGAGCTGGAGAGCCGATTCAGGAAGGGTTAATCCACTTCCTAGGAGTTTTGTTGCCCTCATCACTAATATTTTATTTTTTTTTTAATTTTATTTATTTGTTGATATTTACAACTGTATAAAAAAATACAACCAGTAAATTTGATCATAATGACATAATGATATGATACAGGATGTAGAGAAACTACCCAGTAGTAGAACTCTAAAAACAATTTACAATATAAGGTCACGAGGCCATCTTCTTTTCAGGCGCCTTGGAGGATTGCCAGGAACGGAAGAGGAAGCAAGGTTAGAAACGAGTGGGTTTGGGTGGTTAGGGAGTTTATTATGGAAGGAATAATATCGGGTTCGGGCTAGATCGGTTACATAATGAACATTTAGGTCTTTATGGATGGTTTTATTAGTAACAAAATAAGGAGCATTGAGGATTTTACGAAGGATTTCTCATCACTAATTAAATTCATTTACTTCATATACTTTGTAGTAAATAATAATACTACTACTACTAAATTCGGATTCATATAATTTGTATAGTGTAGAATAAAATCTCATTCCCACCAAATTCTCAAACATACGGCCCACATTCGTAAAACTGTCCCAAGTAATGAAGATTGACGCATCTCCTTCAGGGCACCCTTGCTCTCGAGAGTGGTAGATACAGTCTTCACAGTAAAACTCCTATGTGCGAAGGTTTCTGAAAGTTGCCACAGAATTAATATAGAGCTCTCCAAAAATCGTAATGTCAGTTGAAATTAAATACAGACAAAGCGGTTTTATTGAATTCAAATATTTTTCGAATGACGGCGATGGCACTTTTAGAGGAAGGGGATGAAAACGCGAATGTGACGCGTCTTTACAATTCTCGGAGAGTTCGTCTTCGTAAGCATGAGGGTAACGCGGTGAGGGAGGAATAAATGCCACAGGTTCACAGTTAACTGCTGATATATTTCCCATTTTTTATTATCCGAGATTTTAAGATTCACCTAAATAAAAATTATTTAACGAGGAGACGATGGTTGGGGGTGCGGTCAATGATAAACACAAATAAGTTGGATTAACCTATTTTTAATGTGCCAACGTTTCGGCTAGAGTTTTTAGCCTTCTTCAGGGCTAATAACAGAACAAGATAACAACAGAATTACACAGTAAGTATAAAAAAATAAAAAAAAGAAAAAAGAAAGTATAAACAGAATAATTTTACACATAAAATGAATAATTTTACAAAATAGAATTAATAAAATGAAGTGATGAGAGAAGCGGGAAATATAGGAATATTTCCTAATATTCATTAATATTCAGGAATAAGGAAAGGATTCCCGGGAAATATTTATTTCCCGCTTCTCTCATCACTTCATTTTATTAATTCTATTTTGTAAAATTATTCTGTTTATACTTTCTTTTTTATTTTTCCATACTTACTGTGTTATCTTGTACACAAGTACATAACAATATCTTGACACAATATCTAACAGATAACAATATCTTGTTCTGTTATTAGCCCTGAAGAAGGCTAGAAACTCTAGCCGAAACGTTGGCACATTAAAAATAGGTTAATCCAACTTATTTGTGTTTATCATTGACCGCACCCCCAACCATCTTCTCCTCGTTTATCATCCACATTCAACTATCTCTCATAATTAAAAATTATTTAAATTCTAAAACTTCAAACTGAAACTATGTAGTAGCCCAAGAATGTTAAATGTTCGGTAATCTTTTTTTTTCTTATTTATTTATTGAAATTTACAACTGTATAGAAAAATACAATAAGTATGTTTGATAAATGTTTATGAACACCTAATTAATCTTAGAGAGGAACTACTCAATGGTGGTACTTCTATCGTTGCTTAAAATAGAAGATCCCATGATGGTCATCTTGTTTTCAGACGCCTCCGAGAATTAGAGTTTGCCGGTCTAGGTATGGAATGAATCCTCCCATGGGACCGTTGGATTGGTTCCTTCATTAGGATAGAGGGGGAAGTTTAGCATTGATTTGTGGAGGAATATTTACACTTTTGGAAGGAAGATCGTTTGATATTCTGTGAAGTCTGAGGGAGAGGATCAAAGGATTGGGACTGAGAGTATGATGACGGAGGAAGATGATGGAAGGTTTGTGGCTCTTAAGATATGCGTGTCACTTCTGAGTATTTAATAGACTGATTTTTATATAGTTGATGGTTATTTGGAGCAGATTTTTGACTGAGGTTCGGTTTTCCACGTCAATCCTCGTTGAAGGGCCAGCTAGTTCATCTTCCACAACTAATTTACTTAGAGAGCTAATAATACCCCCAAACGCCTCTGCATGCCTGAAGAGTATGAAAGAGGGTCCTTCAGGAGTAGCATAAATACATTTGAAGAGGTCCCGAAGGAATGAGAAAGATTCCTATATCCAATTACAAGGATTTGTCGCCGTCGGAATTGAGATATTTCACACTGTTTATGAACTTCTTAAAATAGCATGTTAATGCCTATTACTATTGTTTATTCCATTTGTAATACAAGAATTTTACTCCTTCCGTGATCTTTAAATTATTGCTTGACAGATTGTCTAACCATTGATTTATATTGCGTGCCAAGAAGTAATGACGTTGTTGGTTGATAGGTAATAGTCGGCGTGAATCATAATACAAAAGATTAATAATGGGGTGTAGATAGTTGACCGTAGATTAATGATTGGAGAAGTTTGTCGGGGGGTGCGGTCAGCAAAGAACAACATAAATAAACAAAACCATATTTATTTATTTTATGCCGACGTTTCGACCTGAGTTTCAGGTCTTCATCAGGGCTATAGAACAAAAGAGATAACAACAACATTTAGAGTAACATACAATTGAAAAGGAATAGTATACAAACAAATTTTGAAATTAGAAAGTCGATTGAATCGTAATTAGAAACAAGAAGAACATTTATAATCTATTAAAGTTTTTAACCACTCTCAAAAATGAGAACATTGTTGCTAAGAGTGTCAAGGTGCCACCTTAGCAACATCGAGCCAGGAGCGGTGTCACACATTGGGACAAAACGATCTAAACGAGATTAAATAAAAACAGTATTCAACAAATTCTTATAGTGAATTTACAAAAATTCGTCCTAATGAAAAGTTTGAATATTTTTCACTCACTTGTCTTTGAGGTCACTGAACTCGAATTTGATGTCTTTCATCTACATTTTTTGGGATATATACATATTTAAAAAAAAAAGGAAATTAAATTTGTATCCCCTCAAGAGTAAATATTTCAGGACCAGAAAGAAATCAAATAGAAATTCAGAAAATTTTTAAAAATATTTTGTGGAGTGCAGATTGTGAATTAAAAAGAAATTCTTAAACAACATAGCTCCGATTTTAGAGAAAAGCATTGTTCAATTGTTCATCATTTATAAGATGTAGAAGAACAAAATTCTTTGATATGCTGTGGGATAAAACCCCCTTATGTCAGAAATCGATAGGTAGGAGTGGAAAGAAATTTATCCTCAACAAATATTGCTATTTAAAATAATATCATGTTATTTTTTTTTGGAATTTACCATATCTTGCCTTTAGTACAAAAGCTGGGGTGAAACAAAGGCAATTATTGATTACTTTAATGAAAACTATGTATAATTACTAGTATAAATTGATGATTGATTCCCCCAAGTGTAAGTAGGGGGAATAAAGAATGACGACTGTTTCAAAACGTTAAAAAAATTAAATTTTTTATTCCACACTCTATATCTTTAAAACTAAGTAAATTTGCTTAAATATGAGCCATAATAGAGCTATTTATGTTTAATAGTTTCTGAGACATAGCTTTTTAAAAAGAAACATTTCATAAGAAATGCACTGAAAAATCATTAGTAGGTGAATTTATCTTGAAAAATCTATATCTCAAAAAACATTCGACGTACGGATGTCTGCTAGGTCTCAAATTGGAGCTAATGCAATGTACTATAAAGTAGTCTTGTCTTCATAGGAGTAGTAGTTTTGACAAAAATTTATCCGAACACCTAGTAATTGTGAATTTATTTTGTCGAATATCATGAAAGATACTACTCCTACAGAGATAAACGTAATAAACTAGTTCATAGAACATTGAATTGGCTTTGATTCGAGTGTTAATTGACATTTGTACGTCGAATGGTTTTTGAGATATAGATTTTTCAAGATAAAATCAATGGCTACTGATTTTTTATTTCATTTCTTATGAAATGTTGCTTTTAAAAACTATATCTTGGGGACTATTTATTGTAAATAGTTCTTTTAGGGCTCAAATTTTAGAAAATGTACTCTACTTTAAATGATAAGCTCTGAGGTTGATAGCTTTAAAGAAATAGATCTCCAAATAAAATATTTTTTTTAACTATATATGTATATATAGTTGACCGTAAAAATTGATTCCTATATATCATCACAAAATATATATATAGGAAGATGGTCAGGGTTGCGGTCACAAGTTTACAACTATTTTATTTTCCAACGTTTCGCCCCACTTTGCAGACCTTCATTTATTATCTTTTTACTATCTTTTTAGCCCTGATGAAGCCCTGCAAAGTGGGGCGAAACGTTGGAAAATAAAATAGTTGTAAACTATTTTTGTTTCACTTGTGACCGCAACCCTGACCCTCTTCCTATATATATATATTTTTTTTTTAACGTTTTGAAACAGACGTCATTTTTTATTTCCCCTACCTATACTTGGCAGACTCATCAATTTTGACTAGTAATTATACACAGTTTTCATTAAAGTAATAAAAAATTGGGATGAAATAACTGTCTTTTTTCTTCTCTTGGGCTCTTCTACTACTTAGAGTTACATCCATTTATAGCATATACTACTTTCGGCGAGAGAGAAACTATTAAAACTATTATACTTTTCATTAACGATAAGTTGAATTAATAACTTATCTTAATTATTTTATTATTATTTGTTTAAATAATTTTAACTTAATTTAATGAAATATTCAGAATAAACATTCGTTTGAATTATAGATCGTTTTCTCCTCGGTGAAGAACGCAAAATTAATAATACCTGCCATCGCAAGCGTTGACCTTCGTTGGTTATGTATAGGAATTATTGAATAAACCTTCCATTTAATTAATAATACGTTTCTTGTAGATTACTTAATTCATTTTAATAAATTATTATGCCTCCATTATACCTGATGACAAAGAACTATCATAACTACCATTTATCGATTATCGATTTGTTTAGGATAGTTAAATAATTATATTTAAAAAAACCTACTCATCTCTCTTTTCTCAGTCCGCCGGTGCTCCTCAAGGTAGTATCTTAGATCCCATTCTTTATACGGTTTATACAGCTGACATCCCAACCCACAGTCCTAACAACATACGCTGATGACACACGTATACTATCTAACGACCCAACTAATGCATCACAAACACTACAGGCACACATAACATCTATTGAAGAATGGTTTCAAAACTGGAGAATCAAAATAAATCCTGACAAATCTCACCAGATGACCTTTTTTCTCCGTCGTAAACCTCTGCCCTCCTGTCCTACAGTATCCTTTCTAAATACTCCACTAACGCCTGTTGAACAGATTCGATACTTAGGACACCATCTTGACAAGAGACTTACTTGGAATCCACGCACAAGACTGAAACGACAAGAAACTGCTCGTAGATTCCGATTCCTACAACACTTACTTGACAAACGCTCTAAACTTCCCATTCACTACAAAAAATTAGTATACACTACGATAATCAGACCAATTTGGACATATGGAACTGAGCTCTGAGACTCCACCAAACCATCAAATTCCTCCCGCATCCAATCCTTTCAATCCAAAATCCTTGATGCTCCTTATTACGTTACAAATAAACTCATCCACAAAGACCTTAACATCCCATTCGTTACAGATTTGGCCCAAAACAGATATGCGTCTTTTTATTCCAAACTCCTTAACCACCCTAACCCATTAATTCTTAATCTTTCATCCTTAACAATCCTTGATAATCTTCGAGGTGTCTGAAAAGAAGTTGGCCATTGGACCTTCTAATTTAAATTAATGTTTGAAGTACCACCAATGGGTGGTTCCTTCCCAAGATTATCAAGTGTATATGAAACATACAACGTATTTACTTATTGTATTATTTTATACAGTTGTACATTACATTAAATAAATAAATAAAAAAAATAATAAAAAGATCGTTTTTAGTTACACAAAGATGGTTTTAATTCCAAAGAAAATTATTTTTATTTTGTTATGATTCTGTTTTAAATAGTTTTAATATTTCTATTTAATCTAAACTCACGAGGAAAGGCGGCATCGAATTTATTTTAATACATATTTTTTGATTCAAGACTTTTACGATATAATACTATAAATTTTGCAATATATGTTTAGTTTTTTCATTTTTAAAAAAAGTAGAAGTATAAATTTAATTTAAATGTTTTTAGGTATTTCCTAGCCAAGTACATGAAATATTTGACGTTTTTATAATTTTTATTTTTTTGTAAATTCTTACCTTTACAACATTATATTTTATACTTTTTAGTATCATCTAATATTTATAACTATCTACTTAATTTATTGTCGTATATAGTTGCAAGTTTGTTTGTTATAATTTTTTTTTAATAAAGTTTGTTATCTCGTTTTTGTTTTCAGTCCTACATATGCGTATTCAGAAAATAAAAAAAACTGTCCAGTTTTTCTCCAAACTTCCAGACCAGTTTTTAAAATTTGGATTTGACATCAAAGTTACAGGTCACTTGACTACGATCATTGAAATAATAAGAAAACATTGTAATAATTTGATGCGTGTTTTTTTTTCGAGATGGGAAATTTCAAATTCTTAATCTGCAATCCAAATAATATTTTTTAAAACATGTCTGAATTTCTTTTTGATACCTTTTAGGTCCCTTACATACTCAATATATATTTTTTTTTAATTGAAGTATTTACGCTTGTACTAAATGCCTTATTATGAAGCCAAATTATATAAATATAAAAAAAAAATTTAGTTTGATATCCGATAAAAATTATACTAAAGGTACGAATACCGGCTCGGTCAGATGTATCCACGGGCCACCAGCGAAAAGTAAATCCGAGTGAAAAGTAAAAGTGAAGTCGTGGCAAGACCATCTTCGGCCGGAGAAAGTTCAGCAAACCACTTCATGCTCACCGGCTGTCTCAGCTCTTAATGTGCATAATTATATAACGTAATCATATATAATACATAACTAATGTAATCATATCGAATACATAACGTTAAATTGCACTATTTATTTATTAAATAATATTTACAAAGATTTTATATTCGTAGAATCCGTTAAGCGTTAAATAAATAGAGTTAAAATGTATTTCAATAATAAATGATTAAATAAATTGTATTTTGTACCCTGGTTTAGTTTTTCGATTAACTCGAAAACTAAATATCTTATCGAACTTTCCTGACTCCAATTTTTTTTTGGGAATGTTATTTATTCATTTTATTGTTACTTAAATTTAATTTTCTTTGTATTGAACATGAATTAATTTTTTATTATGTTTTTTAATATTTGATCAATTTTATTTTATTATATTTTTGATATAGATTCACATTTTTATTTATACAAATCATGATAGTATTTTTTTTATTGATCAATTTCTCTATTATTATTTTTTTTTAATTTAGAGGGTTCCATTGTTATCATTTATATTTTTTTTTCTTTTGATCTTCTATTTCTGTATATACTGTATGAATGAATATTTGAACATTAATGTGGCAGATTATATTAATTCTCTTCAATAATAAATATTATACGATAAAAAAAAAAAAATTTTATTCAAATTATATTAATCACAAGATAATTCAATGGTTTACAAAGTGAAACTAAAAAAAAAAAGAAGTATATTAGTAGCATATAAATTAATTAATCATTTGAAATTAATTATACTAGAAAATTTATATGTATTTATTTACTTGTTTCTAAATTGTAAAAAATTTTGATACAAGTTAAAAAATTGAAAAATTACCCATAGAACGTTTTTTCTAACATTTTTTAACTTAATCAGCACATCTTTATAAATTTTCTTTGAATATCGTCTTTTGAGAGCCTTTTTCGCTTCCCGAACGTATTGCTACTTTTTCGAAAAAAAAAAATAATTGATCTGTTTTAAGATTTTATTTTTAATATATTAACATCCTAACGGCATTAAGATACAAAAATTAAAAGCATGTTGTGTTCTGATTAGTTAATCGATTAAGACGAAAACAAAATATCTTTTCGAACTTTGAAGAATCGAGTTAATTTTATCCAAATTATATTAATCCCCAGATAATTCAATTGACTACTAAGAGAAACTAACAAAAAATATATTAGTATTGTAAAAATAAATTAATGATTCATTTGAAATTAATTATATTAGAAAAAAATTAGATGAAAAATTGTTAAAAATTCAGAAGCAAGTTAAAAATTACGTTTAGAACACTTTCAACATTTTTTTAACTTAACCAGCACATCTATCTTCTTCATACATTTTCTTTGAAAATCGACTTTTTAAGATTTACGATTCCCGAATCACTACATTTCTGTTTGAGGGCGTAGAATTTCATTTATTGTGACAAGAAGTCCAATGTTTTACAACGCATGGCTACTTTCTCGGGAAAAAAAAATAATCACTGTTTTAAGATTTTAGTTTTAATATAGTAAAATCATAAGGGCGTTAAGATACAAAAATAGAAAAATTAAAAGCATGTTCTTCCGTGAGATTTTTTCTGTTGTCAGAATGTTGTATTTCCTAATTATTCAATTTAATTTATTTAATCTATTTCAATTATTCATTAGCTTACTATGAACTTATGGAATAATAATAGTTAAAATTGAATTTGATTGCTTATACCAGAACTGGGGAATGTATATATGTGTTCTTAAACAAAAAAGAAAAAGCTATTCTTAGGCGTTTTGCTTCAGATATGATATTCTTAAAAGAAGTTGCTAGAATTTTCAACTAACAAGTCCTGCTAAGTTAGTAATTCAGCTGTCAAAAGCTTTTAACATTGTGCAATAGTTATTCGATTATTGTACAAACTTTGTCGCAAGTTAGTTTGAAATCGCTTCTCATTGGTAGTAACAAAGACTTCATTTCACGGCTTGGGATCGAATGTCCTAGTGATTTCTCAATTATGACAAATCTGATTTACAAATCGTTCGTGTGGAAAATCACTAGAGATTAGATTTATTATGTCAACTTTATCTGGCGTGAAAAACGGATTTTGGCTTTTTTTGTTTTTTTTTTCACAATTTCCTAAACATCTAGAAAATATTGAAATTTTACGGATCCAACTACTAGAAAATTATTCATAACTAAACATTTGTTCAAATGTAGGAAGATAGTCCGGTTGGCGGTCAATAAAGGTATCAAAATACTTTTTATTTTTAGATTGATAGATTTATTTATTGATAGATATTACAATCTGCCACATAGTTGTGGGCAATAGGTAATATTGATGAATGATCTCATACATACTAAAATAAAAAAAGAAAAAAAAATTATAAAAAAAAAAAGAAAAACAAATTATAATAAAAAAAGAAAAAAAAACTCTCTTAAAATATATACAAACAACAGAATATACAAGATGAACATAATCAAACTATCTATCAAAATACTAGAAAAAAAAAAATCTATTTATTGTTAACCAAGGTTTCGGCCCACTTTGTAGGGCTTCGTCAAGGCTGTTAGATTGAAACAAAGATGACAACTGAGTTGTTGTTTTGAGCCCTACAATCTATTTATTGTTACCCAACGTTTCGGCCCACTTTGTAGGGCTTCGTCAAGGCTGTTAGATTGAAACAAAGATGACAACTGAGTTGTTGTTTTGAGCCCTACAATCTATTTATTGTTACCCAACGTTTCGGCCCACTTTGTAGGGCTTCGTCAAGGCTGTTAGATTGAAACAAAGATGACAACTGAGTGTTGTTTTGAGCCCTACAATCTATTTCATACGGTTAACAATTTCTTCCAGTTTGTACAAATGATTTATGTATTTCCTGTAATTCTTTCTTTTTCATGAAGAAAATAAATGAATAAGAAATAAGTGAATTTTAAAATATTCTTTTTTCGGTTTTCGTTGTCATGTATGACTTCCTAAGTTGCCTGTAGTCCGAACCTATGGTACATTTACATAGAAAGTATTATAGAAAATTTGCTGAAGCTTTTTGCTGATTACGAATTTCAGGTTTGTAACTAATTTTTCTGAAAATATAAAAAATAATGCAAAAAAAAAAATTATTTTTCTTTTATAGCTTGAAAAAAATTAAGTTTTTAGCAATATATTTTTATTTCAGTCAAACAAGAGTAAGTTCTTTTTTTTACTCTATAATTTCTGGCATCATTTCGAAACAACCACTATTAATCTAATGGTTCAATCACATGTAGACCAGGGAGAGTATTTGAACCTCTTTAAGAAGGTTTAAATATTCTACAGTGTAAAATGAACATGTATTTTTTAAAATAAAGACAAATTTTAGAAAGGAAATAATAAGAAAATATAATATAATATTTATATAAAATAAAATTATTAATATAGGTATTATCCATTTGTTGGATTTTTGACAAAAGAATTAGCTTAACTCTCTGAGCTTGATGGTGTCAAACAATCCTAACAAGTTGTTTAACATTTTTGTAACATCAATATGTCGTTAATTAACATTTATTATTTTTTTTTTTTAGAAAAACAAATTCCCCCCCCCCCAATTTAAGGTTTAGAATTCCTTAAAAGACCTTGTAAATTCGATTAATTTCAGCCTCTACTCACGACATCAGTAATTAACTATAAACACACTGATTTCATGGCCGTATGAAGGTGTGAGAAACAACTGAATTAGGACAATGAATATTGTTTTATACGGTCTCGAAGCCTTCTTATTAAAGTAATATAAACTTAAAAATAATATATTTGTCATATAATCTCTGAAATTTCTCATGTACATTTGATTTCAAATTTATTTGCACAAGGCTTCTCTAAAGTAAAAATCCTAATATTTATTTATTGCTATTTACAATAGTACATTATAATACATTTAGTAATTCTGATCTAAGTTAAATTGGAGTGTTACAGGCGTATAGAGAAACTACCCATTGGTAGCACTCTAATGACATTTTACATTAGCTGGTCTCGTGACCATCTTCTTTTCAGGCGCCTCGGAGGATTGTCAGGAATGGATACAAGATTAGAAATTTGGGGGTTTGAGTTGTTAGAGAGTTTATAATGGAAGGAGTGATATCTGCTTCGGGCTAGATCGGTTACATAGGGAACATTATGTATGATTTTATTTGTGACAAAGTAAGGAGCATTGAGGATTTTACGAAGGATTTTGGATTGTAAGGATTGAATACGAGAGGAATTCGAAGGTTTAGTGGAGCCCCAAAGTTCAACTCCATATGTCCAGATTGCCCTTATTACAGTCATGTAGATCAGTCTTTTGTAATGAGTTGGAAATTTAGACCGTTTGTCTGTAATAGTCGAAATCGACGTGCAGTTTCCTGTCTTTTCAGTCTGGTGTGAGGATTCCAGGTTAATCGTTTGTCCAAATGTAGTCCAAGGTAGCGGATCTGTTCGACAGGGGTACGTTTAAAAGTACTACCCTGTTTTCAAAAAGTATTGGTGAAGTATCCCATGGAAACCAGTTTACTTTTCAGTCAGTTTTTGGAATGCTATACATTTTCCAAAACATTCTTGAAGTTTATTATTATTATAAATAAATAATTAAAGTGCCAATTAACTACTAAAGATCTTACAAGGACAGTGCAAGGTCTTGGGGTCAGGGGGGATTTAGTTCAAATTTTATAGGATGGTAGATTTAGTTAGTCTGTTGATGAAAATATATGGTTATAGTGTCCAATACTTTTTTAGATATTTTCTATTGAAGATGCAATTCACTGGTTAAATTCAGCTATCAAGCAAACGAGTACACGTAATGGGTTTAGCATTGCAGCAACCCGATCCGATACAAAATATTTATAGAAAACAATGCTTTTATTGTTTTGTAATAAATATTACTCTGTACCTATGCGAATGATAATGACAAATAAAACTCTTATAAGGTTTCTAGTCATTAAAGACATTTCATTTCCAATTTATTTAAACTCCATAATGTATCTTTATAAGTAAAATAGGCATAAAATAAAAAAAAAACTTATTCACCCTCCACAGACTCGAATCCGGCTCCTCTATGGACGAGGAACACCGATCCGTTACTGGTACTAGTACAAGAGCCCAAGAGTAGAATAAAGGCAGTTATCTCACCCAATTTTTGATTACTTCAATAAAAAAATATGTATAATTAATAGTCAAAATTGATGAGTCTGCCAAGTATAGGTAGGCGGAATAAAAAATGGCGGCTGTTAAAAAAAAATTTTTTCATTCGGAGCTCTATAACTTAAAAAGTAGGAACAATACAAGAAAATCTAAGAGAATGTCATTTAAAGAAGAGTAAATTTTCTAAAATATGAGCCCTAATAGAGTTATTTACGTTAAATAGTTTTCGAGATATAGCTTTTTAGAAAGCAACATTTCATAAAAATGTTGTATGGGACGTACTAAAAGATCAGTAGTTAGTGAATTTATTTTGAAAAATTTATATCTTAAAAACTATTTGACGTACAGATGTCTATTAGCACTCAAATTAAAGCTAGTTTAATGAGCTATAAAGTAGTTTATGATGTTTAACTTTGTAGTAGTAATAGTTTACATGAAATTTGCTAAAATAAATTCATTTATATTTTTCATTTAATTTTCATTTGCCAAATTTATATTCATATGTGAATATAATATAAACTACTACCCCTACGAAGATAAGTAACATAAACTACTTTATAGTAAGTTAAATTTCCTTTATTTTGAGTGTTGGCAGACATATGTGTGTCTTATGGATCTGGAGATATATTTTTTCAAATATCCAACATTTTATACGAACAACTAGAAATTCACATTAACAGAGTAAATTTGCTGAAATATTAGCCCTAAAAGAGCTATTTACGTTAATTTCTAGTTGTTCGTTAATTCAAAAGAAACAAAACAATAATATCAAACTTGTAACTAACTGTGGTTTGGTAAACTGAGCTCTTTCCAGTGTAGTCCATCGTACATAGTTGCTGAGAGCTCTATTATTATAGTCTTTTAATAAACTGAGTAATTGTTCTGTAGATCAAAATATTTTATGTGACAGGTTCCCAAGAAGTGAATGGTATATTCCTTTATAATCCGAGTTACCTACGGGATTGTTATCAATACTATGATTCATTATTATTTGCTCTTAAAATAAATAGTTAATTCAAATAATAAAGCATTATGCGAGCATTGGTAGAATTGTTTAGTTTTTGACTTAAAATGTTTTTAGTAAATGACGTTGACCTGTGTTTAATACATAATACATAAATACATTGTGATTCATACAAGGATTAATTTTTATTGGATAGTTTCATAAGTTCTGGGACACCTTACCTATACATATTCATGATGATGAAAAGATAGTTGACCGTGGATAATGTATATGAATAGAATATGGTTGGGAGGGGTGCGATCAGAATATAACACGAATAAGTTGAAAGAACTTATTTAATAGTGCCAACGTTTCGGCCCGAATTTCTAGCCTTCATCAAGGCTAAGAACAAAGAACAAGAACGAAGAATACGAACAACCAATGAACACAAAAAAATATTTTTATTTATTTATTTATTTATTTAATGTGATTTACAACTGTACCATAAGTAAATATGTTGCATGTTTCATATACACTTGAAAATCTTGGGAAGGAACCACCCATTGGTGGTACTTCAAACATTAATTTAAATTAGAAGGTCCCGTGGCCATCTTCTTTTCAGACGCCTCGGAGGATTATCAAGGATTGTTAAGGATGAAAGATTAAGAATTAATGGTTAAGGAGTTTGGAATGAAAAGACGCATATCTGTTTTGGGCCAAATCTGCAACGAATGGGATGTTAAGGTCTTTGTGAATGAGTTTATTTGTAACTTAATAAGGAGCATCAAGGATTTTACGTAGGATTTTGGATTGTGTGTGGATTCCAAGTATGTCTCTTGTCAAGATGGAGTCCTAAGTATCGAATCTGTTCAACAGGCGTTAGTGGAGTATTTAGAAAGGATACTGTAGGACAGGAGGGTAGAGGTTTCTGGGTAAAGGTGATCTGGTGGGATTTGTCAGGATTTATTTTTATTCTCCAGTTTTGACACCATTCTTGTTATGTGTGCCTGTAGTGTTTGTGATGCATTAGTTGGGCCGTTGTTTACAGAAAGTATACATGTTTCATCAGCGTATGTTGTTAGGACTGTGTTAGGGTGGGTTGGGATGTCAGCGGTATAAACCGTATAAAGAATGGGACCTAAGATACTACCTTGAGGAACACCGGCAGACTGAGATAAGAGAGATGAGTAGGCTAGGTTATGATTTACTTTAAAGGTTCTATCAGTGAGGTAGGAGCGGATTATAAGGAAATATGTTGGGGGTAGGAATTGACGAAGTTTATAGAGCAGACCTGGATGCCAGACTCGATCAAAAGCTTGTTCAACATCGAGGAAGACTCCCGTGCAGAACACAAAAAATAAAAATGAAAATATGATTCAAACACAACGTTCTAAGAAATTTGAAGATACGCCTCTTTGGCATTGGACTGACGATAATAAAGCTATTGAGAGCTCGATTCATTGTTTTATCGGTCTGACTTCTCTTTCCCACTATTACATAGATCCCTATCACATTGATAACTTTAATTAGAAGGCATGTATTTGGATAAAAAAGTAAATATTTTACTAAAGATATTATATATACTAATCGGTAATCCTGATAATAATTATTTTACCGAGAAGCTGGCCAATTAAGATGTTAATTACTCATCGTGGGACCATTAATTCAGCCTTGCTTTCTCTTCCTCCTCCCACTCTATCGCCTTTTGGCGTTTCTATTTAATGTCAAAATGCTTTGAGTGGCCATTAAATGCAAAAAAAAAAAAATATGTATATATTGTTACGTAATAATTACTCAATATCCCCTTTGTTGAAACCATAAAGTTTAATATGGAATCAAAGGTATATATTAGACGGTGCTATAACCCTAATCTCCTTCTGATCAAAATTACGCTAAGGGGTGGGGATTAGGCCACGCCCCTTGATCGAAGGTTTACGTTGAATTTTTTTTTTTATTTATTTAATGTGATTTACAACTGTACAATAAGTAAATATGCTGCATATTTCATATACACTTGAAAATCTTTGGAAGGAACCACCCATTGGTGGCACTTCAAACATTAATTTAAATTAGAAGGTTCCATGGCCAACTTCTTTTCAGACGCCTCGGAGAGTTATCTTATTGTTAAGGATGAAAGATTAAGAATTAATGGTTAAAGAGTTTGGAATGAAAAGACGCATATCTGTTTTGGGCCAAATCTGCAACGAATGGGATGTTAAGGTCTTTGTGAATAAGTTTATTTGTAACGTAATAAGGAGCATCAAGGATTTTAAGTAGGATTTTGGATTGTAAGGATTGAATGCGGGAGGAGTTTGATGGTTTGGTGGAGCCCCAGAGCTCAATTCCATATGTCCAAATTGGTCTGATTATCGGAGTGTGTACTAATTTTTTGTAGTGAATGGGAAGTTTAGAGCGTTTGTCAAGTAAGTGTTGTAGCAATCGGAATCTACGAGCAGTTTCTTGTGGATTCCAAGTATGTCTCTTGTCAAGATGGAGTCCTAAGTATCGAATCTGTTCAACAGGCGTTAGTGGAGTATTGAGAAAGGATACTGTAGGACAGGATTAATGTAATTATCTGTAAAACCGTTCATTTAATCGCAAATATAAAGAGAATAGAAGTTGTAGTAAATGATATTTACAATAATTTGGCATATCTATAATGAAAATTCATTAAGCCCTTCTAGAGAAATTCGTGCTTCTTTATCTGTTTTTTTCAGGTTCATTTCAAATGTGAATATTAAGGATATCAAAATATATGTACTGTTCTAAAAAGTAAGGAGTGAATATGAAATTGAATTTACTTTATTAATTTTTCAATTAATGTTTTTTAGGAAAAGTTAATAAAAAATTAATTTATTTTAAGGTAAATATTAAAATATAATTTTAAAAAAATAATTCAATTTTTATCCATTTTGTCTCAACACATTTTATTTTTGTTATAAGTCCGACGTTTCGGCCAATCCGGCCATCCTCAGGGACATCTACCACAAAACAGCTTTTATTACATGTATGATCTTAACAATTCAAATTACTTAACATTATTATTTATAATTTATCTTACCTTAATACAATTTATGAACTAAAAATATTTAACCATTCCACTTCATGCAAGTCACAACAACCCAGTTCAAAACAGATACAAGAAATTTGAACCAACACTATGCAGAGATATTAAGATATCTATATATTATATTATAAGATATCTATAGGTACATAATTACGCACATAGAACTGTTTTTTGTCCATACCTCTTATTTTTGGAATTCCTCGCCTACTTCTATCCGTAACGCCTTTTCTCTAGCTTCCTTCTAACATCACCTATTTCTTTACCATGTTGTGGGTAGACCATAGCATATAACAATCTCCTACTTTGAGGAAATTAAAATTAACTATTTCAGAAATGAAAGTTTGAGAATGAAAATGCGCGTAGACAAACATAGTCGATGGAAATGGAAATTTTTTAAAAATTTATTAATTCAGAAAAGTACTTACAATATGGTTCGAATAGAAGACATTTATCGTTCGGTGCCAAAATAACATCCTGCTATGTACTAGTAGCAGATTTCTTGGGATGCCAGGATAATCGCTGAAGGCAATTATCCAAGAATAAGTTAATTAATTGATTATAAATTGAGTCCTAAAAAACTATTATTATAATTGGATT
>NW_027111560.1:1936577-1938065 GCF_000696795.3 Halyomorpha halys
ATGCCGTGGGATGTAGTGCCGTGGGTGTCTTCTGTTTCATCAGGGATGTCCAGGTTCTACTCTGAATGGGATCTTTTTTTTTTGTTTATACTTACATACATGACCATTATAAATTTTAATAATTAATTAAGTATTGTGTTGTGGTGCGATTGAATTTCTGCAAAATATTATTATTTTACATGTGTGATGCTTAAAAACAATTGAGTAACAGTTATTTACTGATAAAAGTTAGAGAACTTTAAACTTATTTGTTTAATACTGTCTGAAATTTCATAACCTTAAATATCTAAGCTTGAATTTATGCTTGAAGGTTACTAACAAGAAACACCTGTTTAAGTTGAATTTTTCAGAAAAATGGAAAATTAAATGTTACTTTTTATTTTAGATTAAGTAAAACATGCCATATGTTTAAGAACTGAAAATAAACAATTAATTTATAAAATTATTGTTTTATAGTTTATACATTGGGTATTTTTTTCTTTTGTTTAAAATAATTAGTTACAATGATCGATCTATACCCTCCTACATATGATAGTGGCATATTCACATTGTGTCTGGTGTTCCGCCAACATCATTGAGACTATCTCGTCCTGTGAAAGCTTATCATTTGCATATGTTTTTTTTTATAGGAGAACTTTTATGAGAAGGTAAATAGTAAGGCTAGGTGTAAATAATTGTACGTAGTAAACACCTGCTGTGTCAATGCCGTTATGATTATTCGAAGGCACAGGCTTATTGCAAATTCAAAATTTCAGTGTGCTGGTAATTTTCAATAGGTATTTAAATTTAGTAAGATTTATATTAATTTTCTATATTTATATACTTCTGTGAATTATACTCCCCATAGGAAATCTCATATACAGATTGCCCTGTGATGTCGTATCCATTTTGAATGTTCCTTTGGTTGTGGTTTCGCTAGGTTTTTGATGAAAATTCTCTGTCTTAAAAAGTTCTTTGGTTTTATGTGTTGTTATTTAAAATCAGTATTGTGTGAACTTTTCGATTTATATAGTTGCAGTATCGATTTACTTCTGCTATCGGTTCTGTCTGATGAAATGAGAGGTTATTCCTTGACTTAGGTAAGTCAGATATGTTTAATTTTTTGTATATTTAATTTCTGAAATTTCTACGTTATCGTTTTTTGTTTTATAATATAGGAAATCTCTTTTATATCACACCGTGTTCTTTTACATACCAGTGAACGTATCTTTTATTGGGTTCGATCAACCAGTTTTTTTTTTTCGGCAAATTATAATAAAAACATATTATGTATTGATGCAGTCAGAAATGCCATGTGGAATAGTGGGAACTATTCATTAAAAGTCGAACTTTCAATTCACAATGTAGTTCTTCGTGAGGAGTTAAAATTTATGCCGGATAGTCTTCACCTCATAGGTAAGCACCAAATGCACTTTTATGCGGGATAGTCTTCACCTCAGAGGTAAGCACCAAATGCACTTTTATGCGGGATAGTCTTCACCTCAGAGG
>NW_027111560.1:1938115-1953733 GCF_000696795.3 Halyomorpha halys
AGGTAAGCACCAAATGCACTTTTATGCGGGATAGTCTTCACCTCAGAGGTAAGCACCAAATGCACTTTTATGCGGGATAGTCTTCACCTCAGAGGTAAGCACCAAATGCACTTTTAACACCAGACTATAATATGAGTTGAAACCTTGACATTTAATAAATAGTTTCCACTATGTTTTATATTTTATTTCTTGTAATTACAAAAAATATGAGAATTTTACTGAAAAATGCTTAAGGTAACCATGCTGAAAGTTGTGCTTCATATCCTGAAACCGTACCTAACCTAATTCGTATTAATATGAAGGGGGGGGGTTATTTTGTAACTCTTCAGATTGGCACATGTCTTGGGAATAAAACCCCCATGCTTTCGCTGTTTTATAAAGATAGTAAGTTGCCACTTAGTTGGGAAACCCTTACTATATTACTAACCCTATTGTATTACTAACTTGCCCTTACTATATTACTAACCCTACTGCAAATATTACTAACTTACCTTGACTATATGGTAATTTACCATTCCTATTTCTTTGTATGCCAAATCAATGCCAACTCAACTGCAAACTATAGGTTCCTGGACGATCCATTCTTTTCTCCACCCTTAATTGAGTCCATACTGAACCAGTTGTATGGAATCGTACCTTCTGCCCTTCTTCCAGATAGAATAGCCCTCAAGGTCAAGATAAGTCAAGGGAATATCCAGAATTAGTGACTCAAGGGATTTCCCTTCTAATACAAGAGTAGGGGAGAAAAAAAAGGCAGTTATTTCACCTCCAATATTTGATTACTTTAATGGAAACTATGTATAATTACTAGTCAAAATTGATGAGTGCCAAGTATAGGTAGGGGGAATAAAAAATGGCGGCTGTTTCAAAACCATAAAAAAAAAATTATTTTTTCATTCGGAGGTATTTATCTTGAAAACTATCTATAGTACTTAAAAACCTAAAAAAAAAATAATTTAAATTACAGTAAATTTGCTAAAATATGAGCCCTAATAAATCTCTAATGACAAAATAAATTCACATAATGTTAATTTCTAGTTGTTCGGATAACATTTTGGATTTTTATTTTATATTTTTTTTCCCCAAAGTTTGGTCTCTTTAACTTATTAAGGATGTCAATTAAATCACTGATTAAACGCTGAGTATCCTTGAAAAATTACAAAATCTTTTGAGAAAAATAAAAAGTAGATATGGGTATTATGATTCGGCCGTGCTGACCACACCATACCCTATTCATACCAACAGCTATCTTCCCCTTATATTCTATTAATCCCGTTATTTTACGCGAATACCGCTACTAAGTACATCGCGCACGGTCTGATTCGGTCTGTGTTAGTCCTCTATCATTGGAGAAATAACTAACATTCCAAGCTAAAAAATATTTATTCTTGCCGATTTTCTCCATTTTGGCTAGAAAATGTTATGAATTTTTTCTTAATACATCCCTGTTTTTTTTCTAAATGTCCTTTTACACTTTTTTTGTTATCTAATTTTTTCTTTTCCACACTTTTTACACGGCTGTGAATTTTCGCATTTCCCCACAATAGGGATATCCATGATCTTTGGTTTAATAGTGTGTTAAATGGAAAAATGTTGTGTTAAATAAAGAAATATTTCCTTCTTTTAGCTTATTAAAACGATATAAAATTTAACGTGGTTGAGATTCTGTTAATAGGTCTGCTAAATGGAGAACGTCACACAAAAGACCAGCTGAGATCAATACCATTTTGTCTTATGTCATTTAGGTAGGTTAGTTGTTCGTAGTTCGTTTTATTTTAATTTTTTTTACGTTTTTAAACTGTAATAAAGTAGTGTATAAAAATAATAATAAAATGAAAAAGAGAACAAGGAACAAGGGATGTGGAGGAAACATGATGTGACTAAGCTGTTGGGGGTTTTATTATCTTGTAAAGATTACAAGGTTAGAAAACCATTTATCCAGAAAATCCGCAGGGGGTTTCTCTGGATTTAACATATATGGATTATCAATTAAACTGCTAACAATCCTATACTTTTATCATTTAGCATGTTAAAGCTTTTTAAATTTAACTCAATATCATGAATACCCCTTAAAATCAATAAATATTGTTTGAACTTTACTTTTGAAACAGCATTCACTTTGATAATTGCTCAGTCCAGATACCTATACATAATGTTTCCAGTTCCCGCTTTAATCTCTAAACGAAAGTAAACTATCTTGAGTGTTAATTTTGTTAAAGAGCATAATATTTTATAAATCTTTTCTTATTAAAAACAAAAAATATTGACTAGTGATTTCAAAACAATTCTTTTGTACCAAAAAAAACATCTATACAACACATTTCAAGGCCAACTGATAACTTCACTTTAGATGCAAAATGTAGTTTAAAAGTTTTGAAATTGAATTTACACTTTATTATATATTTTTTTTCTTATGGTTTGATAGAGGGTAGGTAACAAGAATGGGTCGAATCTCTTTTACTGCATTTGAAATGCATTATAAGGGGGGGGGATAAGGAAAGGGATACAAAAAGACTGAATTGAAATAGTGGTTTGAGTCTGCTTTCTGATGAGGGAGTTCACCAGTTGTTAAGTTAGTTGTCCTCAGTCGAGTTTGGGACTGTTCATGTGTGTTTGCCACCTTTGTGGGCGTCATATTGGCATTAATATCTGAAAAATTGGGTTAGTGCTGTGTTGAGAGTTATCAAAGAATTTGATTTGCCTACGTGAGATGAATTCTGTCACTGTCTTTAGTACGAGTGTCGCGTGGATGTAGTCAGTTTTTGCTCTTTGTAAAGTAGTTTGTCTTACAATACGTTTCAGTATACTGCCCTGGAACTGTTATAGTTTCTTTGCTGTTTTGGGTCCTATGTTATTTGGCATTCAGGCGAATTGGTGCTCCGTGGAGGCGGGCCGGTCTGAGAATGCTTTTGTATATTGGTAATTTGTGGCGGAGGGAAAGGTATATAATGAATAATTCTGTGTGACAACTATTTATTTATTGATAAAAATAAATAAAGCTACTTTTGGGGAAGATAATACGGTGTAAAACCTTTATTGTACTTTCATACTCGGAATATAATTGAGGGGGTAAGTTGCCAGGAAAAGGAGAGCGTATGAGGAATCAACCACCAGCTGACTTTTATTTCAGTTTTGCCATGGTAATACATTCCTATTATCCTGGGCACCGAGGGTGTGGTCTTTTGGCTTCGTTTTCTCATTGAAGGGAAGTAGGGTATACCATTCACTACCCTCACCTCCACAGCTTACATAATATTTAAAGCAGTTTATGTATTGTTCTTTTGTGTTTTTAAGAAAATGTTTAAATCGGTGACTGTTCTCTCGCTCGCCTGACAGGCACGAGTCTAGGTGCATACTAGGTATCTTCCTGCTGTACAAAAAGCATTTGTTCTAAAGCCCTCCTTCATCTAGTAATGTTTCGAGAAAGGTGTATATTAGGTAGTAATGCTTTTGGAACTGATTTGTAATAAATAAGGTTTGATTTTGTATTGACATTTAGAACATCATTGCCATACTCTTGTCTCTTTGAAACATTGTCCAAAAGTATCTTATGTCCTCATTCCTCATATTTCATAATGCCACGTCAGTCCGATTATTGCTTACTAGATCTGTAGTGTACAGACAGGCAATTGTATTAGGAATAGGGACCTTCAAGATTAACATCACATTGATTTATTGGTTGTGGCGTTATTGGCAGCTAACCAAAGGCTTTCGTGCCTCGAGGTAATGACAAATGAAGGAAATGACAATATTACCTTCAGAAATATCCTTGCTCATCTTCTGTAATTGATTCCTTCATTATATCTCTCTCAGTACCTCCTCGTTGCTTGCAAATTAGCTACAATCATTACTGCGTCTAATTATTGCAAATAAGCTCATATCTATTATCTTTAATTGTATTAATGTATCCTATCATCTTTATACTTTTGATATTGAATTATTTTATATTAAAATTTAGTATAAGTATTTGGAATACATTTGTACTAGTTTCCCTGTATTTATTTTTAAGACAGGAGTATGTCTGCAAACCGAGAAGAGATTTTAGAAAATTTTATGGTTGTTACCAGGATAAAGAATGTTGAAGAAGCGATCATTTGGCTTGAATGTTGCAATTGGGATTTAACGAGCGCTATAAAGACATCTTCCCCGGAAGAGGTTCAATTGCAAAACGACGCATATTCTAGAAAAGTACGTAACGGTTCGATACCAGAGGCAGTGAACCCTCCGGGACTGGAAGAGCAAGAAGGAGCACCATCGCTGAGAGTCATCGAGGTTTACGTGGTCCACGGAGCGAGCATCCACCTCGTTAGAGCCCCCGACAACATCAGCTTCCACTGCTTCAAGAGGCTCGTATCCTTCGTCACCGATATCCCTCCTTGTCAGCAGGTTATCACAGGCTGGCCCCAACAACCCTCGTCCGACGCGGACGTTCTTTCATTTCTCCCAAAGTTGTCCTACGTTGTTCTGAGAGGGAGCGCGTCCTTCATGGAGACTGAAGTTCCCACAGAAATGGAAGAGTTCGATGAACCGGATAGTCTTTACCATTTCAAAGTCTTCGACGAAGCGCATGATCGATGTTACAACCTCAAAGTTCCCGGCAGTCACACGGTCGGTCAGGTGAAGTTGGACGCCTACCTGTTGACGGACATACCAGTCACCTGTCAGGCGTGGAGCGGCTGGCCTGAAGGTACATCAGATGATACACAGGTCCGATTCTTGCTGTTAGACCAGCCCGAACATTCGTTGGGAATTAGAGCAAATCAACCGCCTCACCCTGAAACGGCTTTACCGTCATCTGTTCTCGTCGATCTGTCTGAAGAGGTTATCGATTTGGATGATACATCTGACATTTTCATTGCCGAAAATGACGTAGTGGGAGGAAATACATTCGATCGCCCTGGTCCCCCTCATCTGATACCGAGTAATGTTGAGGACGAAATGGCCGGGTCTGTTCACTTCATAGACGAGTACATGCGTCGCTACGGCCAAGCGACACCGTCCTTCCTCACTGGCACGCTAGAAGACGCTTTGAGGGAGGCCTTCCATCGACCTGTCCGTGAGAAGAGAATGCTGGCTTTGTACGTCCACCACGATGGGAGCATCCTTTCGAACGTGTTCTGCACAGAACTCTTGGGCTCCGAGGCAACCCATCAGATCCTCGCAAATTACTTCGTTGTTTGGGGGTGGGACGTCACCAACGAAACGAGCCGAGGTATGCTGACCTCATCGGTGATAAGGGTGTTAGGAAGTTCTTTCGCGAGAACGGTCGATATGATCCCCACCGACTCGTTCCCGGCTCTGTTCGTCATCGCTCCGATACGGTCCCAGTACGAACTGCTCAATGTGATCTATGGCAACAACGGGATCACAGAGATGCTCTCTTCGCTGGTCGCCGCTGTCGAAATATTCACGAAGAATATGGAAGTGGAAGCAATCGAAGAGGATGAGAGGAACGCACGGCAGAAGATCAAGAACGAGCAGGATTCTGCTTACGAAGAATCACTGGTGATGGATAGGGCCAAAGATGAGGCGAAGAGGCAGAAGATACTGGAGAAGACGAAGGAGGAGGAGCGCGTGAAGAGAGAGCTGGAGCTGGAGGACAAGCGGAGGTTAGCGGAGGTGGCCGTGGTTCGATCGAATATGCCCCCGGAGCCACCGCAAGAGGACAACAGGTCCGTCTACACCTTCAAGTTCCGGGCACCCAGTGGAGACACCTTTGGCAGGAGGTTCTATTCCACCGACACCCTAGTTGTCGTGTTCAACTTCCTCTTCGTTAACGGTTACGATGTGCAAACTTTCAAATTCATAACTGGTTGGCCGCGAAAAGATTTGACTCTAATGAACCCGCAAACAGTCCTTGGAGATTTGGGCATTTTTCATCAGGAAACTATCATTCTGGAAGCACGCTGATGATAATAAAATATTTTTATTGTACCAGCAACATATTTTTTATTATTTATTATAAAATTCGATTTTAATCGTATTATCATTTTTTATATGTATAAAATAAAATAAACATAATAGTAGTTATGTAATGGGTTGTATTTTTTAAAGTCATTCTGCTTTCTACTTCAGTTACTAACCTTCGATTCCTTTGGACAATGTGTTTTGGATTATTTATTGTAGTACTTATGTTTGATGTTTAAATGAAAATAAGTCAACAATCACAGTCTTGATAGAAATATGATATAGGAATGAAATAAAAAAATTATAAAAAAGGGTGGCGACGGTAAAAAAGTCCAAAAACTCATTTCTTTTCTAAAAATTTATTAAATGCCTTACAATTCTTAAAAGCCTTATAATTCTTAATCTTGCATCCTTAACAATCCCTGATAATCCTCCGAGGCGTCTGAAATTTAAGTCTTCTAATTTAAATTAATGTTTGAAGTACCACCAATGGGTGGTTCCTTCCCAAGATTTTCAAGTGTATATGAAACATACTACATATTACCTTTTGTATTATTTTGTACAGTTGTAAATTACATTAAATAAATAATTAAAAAAAAAAAAAAAATTAATTTAGGACAAAAAATGTCATAAGTGTTAAGAAGCATGTAGCTATGTGGAAGTGTGTTTTTGTCGATTTATATAAAACTAAAATAGAAATAAACTTTGTGATGTTTCTTTACTCCATCTAATGAGAATGGCTTGAATAGAACTAGAGGTGGATATTCGTTCCTTGGTGGACGCAGCTGGTCGATTACTATCTTCATACTAAACATATATTTTGATTGTCATTACAATGTATGTATCGATTAATAAATTATAAGAATATTTCACTCATTTATGTTTTGCAAATACTTAGTTAATATATAGAAGTATTACTACTTAGAATTTGAAAAATCACATATCACTCGCAAACCTTATTGATACTTTATAGTTTAAAGTATATAATCATTATACGGCTAGCGCCCTCAACCAAGTTTTAATTTCATGACTTTGTAAGTTGGAAAACCATAGTGACCGAGGTACAAAACATTAAATAATAATATATAATAATAGAATTTAGAAACTACTCTACTGAAAATTCACCTCATGTGATCTATAATATTCTTCCCCCACTCCTCCAATTTAATTGTTTATATATTAGCTTTCCGATTCCGTCGTCCATTATCAAATTTTTCTTACACCTCTTTGTGTTCTTTGCCATTCCCGTTCTAGGTTGTGTATTTTTTTTTTTTTTATCATTAATAAAATAGAGATACAATCAAGCCATATTTGGCTTAATATAAGCTAAAATTGTTTTGGAATTTCCCATTGGGAGTGGTATTATCCCACTCCTACATTTATTTAGCTTACCGGAGAATTTCCCTTTTTTTCATCATATTATGGGGATAGCACAATTTCATAAAAAGCTAAGTCGCCATTGTAGTATCTGTTACTGTAACATAGTGCAATATTGCTAGTGAGTGTCATCCTCAATCTTTTCACGAGAACAAAAGGGACAGAATAAAATCCCATTGTATTCCTCCGAAGCGCATTACCGGAGGATGCAACCACAACAGTGATCCTCAAGATCGTGGAAGAGATGGCTACTACTTTCCTAAGAAGCTCTGCAATCGGCGTTGCGATTATTGCAACGCCTTGCGTCAGTGCTACACTTGTGCAAGCTACGGCACACTGACACACTAACACGAAGTGGTATTGTCTGCCTTGAAGGCCGCTTGCTCAAACTGACCAGTGTCCACTTCACAGGATTTACCGGCGGGACTTCTGGAGTTTCTATAGGACCTTATTATCATAACTCCTCAATAATCTTAGCAAAAATATCTTCATTTGAAAACAAAAAATTATAATATTGAATTTAATAATATCTATACAGATATGAAGGACGTAGTTATTTTCAATGAAATAGAGGTACTTCTCTCTATAACTTCTACGGTATTATATATTAAAATTAGAAAAATAAATTCGGTACCACTAGACCCATGTAGGGACGGAGGTTTTGTTCTTTGAAAGGAAGTACAAGTACACCAAGGTGATTTGGTCAGAATCACGCTCTACCGCAAGGGGCAGAATGGTCCCCGGTGAGCCCCTATCCCACAGGCTTGACTCACGGGGTAGTTGCACCTTAAAAAGTTTCATCAAAATCAATTAGGCACATGTAGGATCTTCTCATTTTTAATGGCCAATGCTCCTTTAATTAGGAGGGGTATAAAAAAATGTGTTTGAATTGTTGTAAATATAATTAAATTGTTCTCCAAGCTCTCTCTCCCAACACCTCTTCAAAAAATACCAAGCATGTCTATTGGGCCAGTTAGGGGTTAATAGATTCGTCATTAAAAGTATGATTTATTATAACAAATTAAAAGTAATACGTACTAATTCGCTTATCTTTAGTCACCTCCAGAATCCAATCCTTACAGTCCAAAATCCTTCGTAAAATCCTTAATGCTCCTTACTTTGTCACAAATCAAGTCATCCATCAGGACCTCAATATTCCATATGTTGCCGATTTGGCCAGAACCAGATACCGTTCCTTCCATAATAAACTTCTCAACCACCCAAATCCACTTGTTTCTAACCTGGCTTCTCCTTCATTACCTAATAATCCTCCTAGGCGTCTGAAAAGAAGATGGCCTCGAGATCTTCTCCTCTAGAAATGTTTTTGGAGTTCTATCAATGGGTAGATTCTCCACATGTTTTTATCATGTCACTATGTCACCTACAGCAAATTTACTTGTTGTATATATGTGTATACAGTTGTAAATATCAATAAATAAATTATTAAAAAAAAAAAAAAAAAAAAAATCTTTAGTCAAGTGTTGATTCGGGCTACGTATGGGGATACACAGCCTTGAGTCAGATAGTTCTTTAGAAAGCATGGCAATCCAATTTTAGTGTCTTGCATAACCTTTTCATTTCTTGACAATTGTACTTGGTACATATATCCTTAGGTTTTATCATTTTTTGGCTGATTAAATAAATAATTTGTTAATAATAACAATAATTATCTAAAATGTCTAAACCTACTTTATTAAACCATATTACATGCCCAACGTTTCTGTTCATAAAGAGTGCAGTATTTTTGGTTTTAACGCTCGCCAGATTTTTATTCGATTAATGAGGCTGCGTGGACTCCCGGACCCACAGGGCTAACTGTTGGAAACAGAAATAATAATTTTCTTCCACAACCGGATAAGAACCCAGGTCCTTAGAGTTAGTTGTGTAGTGCCTTACTAACGGCACCTTGGGACGTGTGTGTTGGGGCGCAGGTCCCAGTGCGCTCGGTTCGGAACGTTGTGGGTTCGATTCCCACCTGGAGCAATTAAATTCATTTTCCGGCGGTCCCGAGGAATGAATCTTGACACTCCCACCTTGGTTAGTACGCGGCGGCAACCTAAGTAGCAGTCAGGGGTTGGCAAAAAGGACGACTATTGTTACTTGCCGGGCTTGTTCCCCCCCCCCCACCAAATACCATTACCAGTACCAACGGCATCCACTTCCTGTATTCAGAAATTATTAAGAATAAATGCTAATTGTTCATTGGATCATATATGAATTTGAAGTGATGTGTTATTAGAGGACTAACAAGATCTAGAACAATATTCTCCTTTATTAAATGAGCCTTAATAAATAGATATAAGTAGACGGTCAGGGTTGCGGTCAAAAAAAGAACAAATAGTTTAAAACTATTTTAATGTCCAACGTTTCGCCCCACTTTGCAGGGCTTCATCAGGGCTGTTCAAAGCGAACGGTTGAACAGCCTTAAAAAATAATTGATTTATCAGAAAAACAATTTATTGTTGTAGTCAAAATATAGTGTGACTAAGTTTACTATTGTTCTTTGTAATCCTTGTAAATATTTTTTAAGAACACTTTTTTTTTTCCAGACAAATTCTTCCTATTGCCCCCCCCTCCCCTCCTGTTCCTACCGTTCTTTCAGAACACAAAATATTGATGTATTAAAAAGAGTAATATTTAGTAAAATATTTTAGTAATATTTTCACAACACAGAATATTGATACGTTAATCCCATAACCCTGAGGCCAAAATGTCCTTGATAAAGAGAATCATCTTTTATTTTTTTAATGTCAAGTTATCTATTTTATTCAATGCAAATAGAAATGATAAACCTTGCCTTGATTGTTATTATTTTACTAATGTAAAAAGTGATTTTCCATTCTCAATGGATTAATAACATTCATGTCCTTGTATTGGCCTCAGGCACTAGTGTCACTAAATATTAACACGAACGTCGGGGAACTTAATTTCCTTATCCTTTTAAAAAAAGGAGAAAAATCATAATAAAGTCACCACCATTCATGGCAACATCAAAACTTATAAGGAATTGTACCTTCAAAATCAAACGAAACCTGATTAACTTCAGTCATCATTTTATATTAAAAGGAAAGCGTCAGGTAATTGTATGATCTCTTGGACAAAATATGTCTACGGAATGGTCACACTGCACAAATACACGAAATCATTAATTTTTTTAGTGTTTTTTTTTTGTTATAGGATGACATGCTTCAACAATATTTATTTAAAAAAAGGAAATTATCCTAGAAGACTTCCCTCCCATAAACTTTGTTTTTTCTTTTCAAGGCTACTTAAAAATAACACTCGCAGATGAGGAAGCTAAAATTACACGAGTATTTGAATTTTTAAAAGCACATCGCCTTCTTTATAAATTATAACTCCTCTTCGATTTTTATGGTTTTTATTTATTTTATTTTATTTTTTTTTTAATTATTTTTCAAGTTTTTTTTATTTTTCTATTTTTTATTTATTTTATTATTTTTTTTTTTTACTTTTATCATCCCATAGGCGTTGATGACCAGAGGGTTTTACGCCTTAAAGCAGCAATCAACAACAACAACAACAATAACACTCGGGCCATATTGGTATATGAGTTTCTATGAAAGCAAGACAAATTATAGGTGATGTCGACTTCTTTTATACTGACGGTTCCAAGAGCTCCTCGATATGAAGTAGCTACACAGCTGAAATAGTTGCAATGTACAAAATCTTAAATGTTTTTGATCCCCCCCCCCAAAAAAAAAAAAAAATAGGTCATCTATCATTCATTATCAGTCCTACTTAGTACAAGAAATATTTCCTCAAAAAACCTGCTAAACCAAAAGATCAATTGTTCATTAAAGTCCGTCAACAGAAACGGTATTTCTATGTTCTTCACTTAGATCCTTGGGCACTGCAGAATTGCCGGCGACGAACTGGCTGATTACCCACCCCTTGGATATCATCAACTAGAAATGTGGGGTGATTTTGACGCGCCTTCGAATAGATCATACGCGCCTGACCCATAGTTATCTTATCACCAGCGATTCTCCAACTGTATGCCTAACTATTAGCCACACATTTTTACTGATTCCCGAGCATATGTCTCCCTCAAACCTTTATATGGTTTACCAGTTGATCTCTATTCCATCTTTCGCGGATTAATTTTTTTAAGTTTCTTCATATTTCCAAACTCTACCATACAATTTAATCAAATTTCACCACAGATTACCATGTTGCAGGAGTTTCACATTTCAATTAATTCAATTCATAATTTTTTAATTAATTCACATTCCAATTCACAATTATGGCAATAATGACTCCTAAGTGTAAACCCATAAGGCAATTAGACCCCCCTAAGAAATAAAACTTAGTAATCAATTATGAAAATATATATATAATCATATTAAATTTCTGCATCATCTTGCAAAAATTGTTTCATTATTTCATGCCTGAGGTGGAGAAAGACAGGCTTGCTTAAATTTATTGAATATATATAACTCTATTCCTAATGTACGAAGCATATGAATGAATGTAATAACTATACGATAAAAAAATATATATAGACTTCAACTGACTTAGCCCAAATGGACAGCCTGGATAAATCCTCATTGGCTTAATTGTCTATTTATTTGTTTGTTAAATCAATTTATTCTTTTTAAGTCCAGTTGGATTGTGTGACACTTTAAATAATGTACGATCAAAACTGTTTAGCTGTTAATTAATGAAATAGTGTTTAATAAATAATTCAAAAACACTATCCAAAATTATAGTCTCAAAACATTTATTTCATTCACACGTCCAACGTTTCGGCCAATTCGGCCATCTTCAGGGACAATCTCAAATTACTATGAGACATATCATCCAACCATTTAAAAAAACTCCATACAGGCCATTCTGCCCAGGTCAAAACATTAATATCTAATATGTCAAAAGTACATTAAAAATCGCAGTCAAATTATTTCTCTTTTATCACTCTTTATACACTTTTATTATAACCTCCTGTGTGTATAAATAGTGATAAAAGAGAAATAATTTGACTGCGATTTTTAATGTTCTTTTGACATATTAGATATTAATGTTTTGACCTGGGCAGAATGGCCTGTATGGAGTTTTTTTAAATGGTTGGATGATATGTCTCATAGTAATTTGAGATTGTCCCTGAAGATGGCCGAATTGGCCGAAACGTTGGACGTGTGAATGAAATAAATGTTTTGAGACTATAATTTTGGATAGTGTTTTTGAATTATTTAGTAAAAATTACCAGTCTCAAGAAAGAAATTTAAAGATTATAAAGAAATAGTGTTATTCCAGTAAAACTGTTCTGTAAAAGTTTACGTTTTACAATAGTGAGAACAAATATATTACAATCCATACCAATTATCTTCTACCTCTATTCTATATAAAGATGACAAATCTATTAAACAGTATTTATTTAAAACATATTATATTAAATACTACTCTATTCAAATTTATTCAAATACTTCAATACTGAGATTTAACCTAAAATGCACATAAATTTTAGTGTCAGTAATTAAAATTAATAGCAATGTTTTCAGTAATATGCATTGCTTCAGTACATTATTTTACCTTTTTTCTTTCACAACAAATAAGATATATCCACCACATATTAACAACCATTATATGTTCTTTGCGTTCTAGGTTACTCTTCTAATTGGCTAAAATTATATTTAATGTGAATACTAAGTGGTTTTTCCGAACGGTGGAGTCCTTGGAACTGTTTATCGATAAGTAAGGAATATATAAAGCTCTAGGGTTTGTTTGTTCATTGCTCTGATTGCAGGAAATACCAGTCACGTTTGAAAAAATTATGTTTGTGTTAGATGAATGGTAGTTTGTAGCCGAGCTAGTTAAAGGGTCAATTTTAACTGCAGCGACGCCAGTTTGAATCCGGCCTGGGGGTCGACTTCTATTTCTGTGGCAGTCCCACGAAATACAAATTTGACACTCTCCCCCCCCCCATGGTTTGAATAGGGTGATGCCCTGTAGATGACCACATACCCCCCATATGTCCTAAATGCCTAGTATGGGGGTTATTTAAGAAAATTAATATTTTTTGAGGAAGGTGTCAGGCTTTCTCGCTACGACCCATAGGAATGGTAATCGATCGAGAAAACTTTAGGGAGTTCATTTGCTTTAGCATTTTAAGGAGTCCAATGAACAATACTAAACATAAATTAGCTAAAATTATAGGGATTTTTTAACCCTTTTTCAATAGAAAATTGAACAGTGTGGTCAAGAACCATTAAATTCCATGAGCGCTACCCTTTTCGTCTTCAGCAGGATGTTAAATTGATATTTCTCATAGCAGGAAGTAATGCAGTTCAGCCTGGACCAAGTGAGAAAGGAATACAGGAGAACCAAAGGTATTGGTAAGGCAGTGCCTGGAACCAAATTTAATATACTCCATACCAAAATGGGTTAGGCAAATAATGAATTGCCCTGTCCGAAAGAGATATAAAATGTTTATTGTGTTAAATTTTTTTTAAATTTATTTAATGATATTTACAACTGTATAAAAAATACAAAAGTAAATTTGATCGTAATGACATAATGATATGATACAGCATGTAGAGAAACTACCCAGTAGTAGAACAATAACAGTTTACAATATAAGGTCAAGAGACCATCTTCTTTTCAGGCGCCTCGGAGGATTACCTGGAATGGAAGAGGAAGCATGGTTAGAAACTTGTGGGTTTGGGTGGTTAGGGAGTTTATTATAGAAGGAATAATATCGGGTTCGGGCTAGATCGGTTACATAAGAAACATTTAGGTCTTTATGGATGGTTTTATTAGTAACAAAATAAGGAGCATTGAGGATTTTACGAAAGATTCTGGATTGTAAAAATTGGATGCGAGAGGAATTAGAAGGTTTAGTGGAGCCCCAAAGCTCAACTCCGTATGTGTTAAATTTGAATTTAGATAATTTGGAGTAATTTCTGTTCCTGCTGACAGATGAGTTGAAAAAAAGATGAGTTAATGGTAATGAGGGCCACCATCTTGTGTAGTTATTAGATAGATGAGAGATCTCTTAAATAATCTGAATGAACCCCATATTGAGTTGGGTCACCTGTGCGTGGTGCTGCCGCTGAGATGGGTCCCGACCTCCATGTTGTGTAACCCGTGCTACACTCTGTTGCCTCCTTCTATCCTTTCTCTTCAAGGGCTTGTAACAGGCTGAGGCAGATCCTGAACTCTCTGGAAAGTATGCAGGTTCCATCTTATACAGGATTAGACTACTTGATTAGGTACTAGTTGATGCTTGGACTAATAGATGGCGTTCCCATAGTTTTAGTATTATAATATACTATGCTCCCATAGTAATAGTATTAGTATATTATACTTGTTATATTGGCTATTAGAACTATTATCCATAGTACAAATGTGCCCCAACTCCCTGACCTTTTTAATTTTAACATTTTTTTCTTTTTTAATAATTTATTTATTGATATTTACAACTGTATACACATATATACAACAAGTAAATTTGCTGTAGGTGACATACTGACATGATAAAAACATGTGGAGAATCTACCCACTGATAGAACTCCAATAACATTTCTAGAGGAGAAGATCTCGAGGCCATCTTCTATTCAGACGTCTAGGAGGATTATTAGGTAATGAAGGAGAAGCCAGGTTAGAAACAAGTGGATTTGGGTGGTTGAGAAGTTTATCATGGAAGGAACGGTATCTCGTTCTGGCAAATTCGGCAACATATGGAATATTGAGGTCCTGATGGATGACTTGATTTGTGACAAAGTAAGGAGCATTAACGATTTTACGAAGGATTTTGGACTGTAAGGATTGGATTCTGGAGGAATTTGATGGTTTAGTGGAGCCCCAAAGCTCAACTCCGTATGTCCAGATAGGCCTTATAATAGTCATGTAGATCAGTCTTTTGTAATGGATTGGCAATTTAGACCGTTTGTCTAGTAAATGTTGCAATAGTCGGAATCTACATAAAACCTAAAACTAAAGGCCTTTGGACTGAACAAACATCCTTCGAAAAAGCGTCGATAAAAAAATAAAAAGTGAAAACCTACTTATTTATGATTAGGTTCTATAAAATGTTCTATAATTTAGTTTTTGTAAATGTTAACAAATTCTTTGAATTGTATATTTGGTCAGCGTGTGTGTAGTTAGTATTTTTAAAATTCCTTTACTTTCATTTCAAAATATCTTTATAAAATAACTAATCATTGTAAATAGTTGATTTTGATCATATATGGTGAAAAAATAATTATTCATATTATATATGCGTATAAAACGTAAGAAACTCCTACTAAATCCTGTTTTTCTGAGATTTTATACTATTTTTCTATTATCATGTTTACTTTACAAATTATTTTCGTTATT
>NW_027111560.1:1954203-1955544 GCF_000696795.3 Halyomorpha halys
TTACTATTACCCTTTACATTTACTATTTACTACCTTTAATTTTTCTTATTATATCTTACTTTTTTACATTTTATACAACTGTTATTTTACAGTTATGTTTTTGTTTTCCTTATGTAACTATGTGTTTGTATCTTTTTTAGCCCTGAAGAAGCCCTGCAACGTGGGGCTAAACGTTGGCTCATTAAAATAGTATATTTCTACTATTTGAGTTTTTTTTACCGCACCCGGACCAGATTCCTTTCATATAATATTTTTTGGTGGATAATATTATATGGCATATTATTTTCAACCCTTCTTAGGGGATATATTTAGTACCAAGATGGCCTAGATTATATTTAATTCCTTTCGTATAAGAATACACAATCAATATATTTTTGTCGAGCATACCCATATATTTTTTTATCATCACCTTCCTGATCATTTCTGACATACGAGGAGAGAGGAGATAACCATGGTGGGGAGTCAAGTTTTTATTTCGTAGGTTCGCCACAGAAATTAAAGTCGACCCCTCAGACCGGATTTTAACCGGCGCCGATGCAATTATGAGCCAATTAAAGTTAATGTTTTAACTCACTCGGCTACATACTCATATAATGGAGCACTATCTGACATGAGATTGAGATGCCTTAGCACTCTCGGCCTAGTCGTGTTAGTACTGTCCTACTATTTAGTTTTTGACAGTGAACAACAGTAATAGTCACTATCACGTTAACTGCCGCATTTTTACCCTTTGATAATGACGTGTTGATAATAAACCCTTTGATAATAAACGTGACTGGTATTTCCTGCAATCAGAGCAATGAACAAACAAACCCTAGAGCTTTATATATTCCTTACTTATCGATAAACAGTTCCAAGGACTCCACCGTTCGGAAAAACCACTTAGTATTCACATTAAATATAATTTTAGCCAATTAGAAGAGTAACCTAGAACGCAAAGAACATATAATGGTTGTTAATATGTGGTGGATATATCTTATTTGTTGTGAAAGAAAAAAGGTAAAATAATGTACTGAAGCAATGCATATTACTGAAAACATTGCTATTAATTTTAATTACTGACACTAAAATTTATGTGCATTTTAGGTTAAATCTCAGTATTGAAGTATTTGAATAAATTTGAATAGAGTAGTATTTAATATAATATGTTTTAAATAAATACTGTTTAATAGATTTGTCATCTTTATATAGAATAGAGGTAGAAGATAATTGGTATGGATTGTAATATATTTGTTCTCACTATTGTAAAACGTAAACTTTTACAGAACAGTTTTAGATGTATTTTTGACATATTAGATGTAAATGTTTGACCTGGGCAGAATAGCCTGTATGGAGTTTTTT
>NW_027111560.1:1955704-1957475 GCF_000696795.3 Halyomorpha halys
ATTGCCAGTCTCAAGAAAGAAATTTAAGGATTATAGTTAAATTTCTTGATTAATTTTGCATTTTTTCTCTAATTTTTTCGTCGAAGAATGAACAGATGAAAATGTTGATATTTCTTTTACAATTTTCCTCGTTGCAAAATATCAGAGACTAGATTTTATAAACGTAATCCTTCCTACAAAGAGAAACAACTTTTTTTTTTTGTTAGAATAAAAACTTTGATTTATAGATGATTTTTTATTTATAAACTATTTCCGTATTTATGAATTATTTATTTTATTCCTAATCCAGAGTGTGGAAATATTCAAATAAACTTTCATCTTCATATCATAAATTTCTTCTTTTTTTCCCCGATGTTTATGCTGTATGTAAATAAGTTTATTTTTTGTCGATGTTTCAGTTAATATTTGTCCACCAATATTTTTTAGATTGGTTCTTTTTTTAACATAAAAAAAAATTTAAATACTATGATAAAGAGGATAAAGAAAAAAAAAGACTTAGTAACTGAACTAGTAATGTGAACAGTTAAATCAACATATATTTATATTTAATTGAAATGATCTATTAATTAATTAAATTAAATCTGTAACACTACAACCCATGAAGGGTTACTAGACCAACAGTTGTACTAGGAGGTGATTTGGTCAGAATCACGCCCCCAGATTTTTACCCAATTAAGGTATCTAGTTTAAGAGGCTGGATGGACCCCAGGATGGCTCCAGAACCCACAGGGTTGACTCACGGGTACAGTGTAACAGAAAACAATTTTTTCTACCCAGCCAGATTCGAACCCGGGTCGTTGGATTTAGTAGCATCGTGCCTTACCATGCTTCCATCGCACCCCCCCCTCCCGTATTGATTTAATTAAATGAGATATAATGACTATTATAAAATGGTAAGCGTAACAGGTAAATTGTTATTAAAGGTATATAACAGTGCACCTGTAATAATAGTTTACTTAATTTGTTGTTATTATTAAATGTAATGTAATTAAATTAATGTAATCTGTAATAATATGCATTTTGCTTAATCTGTAATAATAATTTACCTGTTACGTTTTCCATTTTATAACAGTTATTATGTCTCGTTATTTAATTAATTCAATAGATATTTTTAATAATATATATTTTGATTTAACTATGAGGAGAAGACATTCGGGGGTGCGATAAGTGAACTATATAGCAGGTTTAAAGGATACAATTAAAAGAACATTTGTGGAATATGACCATAATATTCTTATTTTTATACAATGACAATAAATTAGGTGTATGAATAATATGAAAGATAAAATTGATAACAAGTAAAGACAAAATGTAATTTACAATATTAATTTCCAGAGTTGTGAAGGTGTTTGTATAGGAGAGTAGAAGTCTACTCTAGAAAAACTAAAAACTAGGGATGAGCAACATAAGAGTAATTGTAAACAATTTACAATTTAAAGATGACTTTGATTTTAAAAATCCAAAAATTTTAGACATTCAAAATCACACAAGAAATAGAAAAATAACAGAAGCAATATATATCACAAAAACATAGGTAACGCTGATAATTTGGAAACAGATACCAAAAATTTATTTACGCATTACATAGATATAGTAAATCATTTAGTAATTTAATATTGTACAATAGTATTGGTTATTGGAATAAACTTAATACACTAGTGTGTTCATGTAATATGTTTTAAAAAGATTTTGTTAATAGTTTAGTATCTGGCAATGGTCAGATTCTCCACTCAAGTTGAGTGTTTGCGGCTTTAGCGCACTTGCTCAGCCT
>NW_027111560.1:1957808-1960561 GCF_000696795.3 Halyomorpha halys
TTTTAGTATGTATGAGATCATTTATCAATATTACCTATTGCCCACAACTGTGTGGCAGATTGTAATATCTATCAATAAATAAATCTATCAATCGAAAAAAAAAATAGTTTAGTCATCTTTTGTGGAACAGAGGTAGGAGAGTTGATTGACTTAGTCGCAATCTATTTGTTATCAATCATAAAGATAACCTGGTTTTAGGAAGGTATATTTGAGTTTAAATCTCCTTATTTATAATTATTAATGTTTTATATAATTGACAACAATATGTTTATTGTTAATATTATAAGAATAATAAGGAGAATATAAAATGTGATATTAAAAGATATATTTAATCAGGTAGTTGAGGTATATTTATTAATTGTTGCATGCATAGGATGAATATTGTTTGTAGATACCTGAAGATGGGGTGACAGCCCCGAAACGTCGTCATTAGATGTAATTAGAGTACTTTTCATTCACTGTATCTAATTATATGAATGAAACTCATATAATTCTCAAGAAGTGTTTACTTCTTTGTGTTCTCCACTTACCACACTCCCTATCATGTTATTCTCATTTATTAAAAATCTCTTCAGTTTTGTTATTGTAGAATATAGATAAAGAGATCAACTGCACTAAGTTGCTCCCTTATAGATCACTAAAAGTGGGATGAATGTCTTCACAGAATTGTAACCACAATATTGAAATCTGTTCATTTCGATCTTTAAGGTCTCATATCTATGCCGTATCAATGATATGGTTATTATTAAAGCATGGCAATGATCAATCGAATAAAACGATAATGTTGGAGATACGGCATACCGAACGCGATAACAGCTTACACTCCAGATCTTGGAGATTGCTCTGAGAATTATTGTAAGACATTCTTCACTGAAGAAGTCCTGGCGTTGTAGTCACAGCCGGATTGGCCAAGGTCCTTGCTACCTCACATTCACTGAGGATGCTTCGGTATGTCATGTCTACCCGACCTTTAGCTGTCTGGATATGTTCTCATCTAGGGGCCATAGCTCTGTGAAATATTCACCGAGAATTCAGCGAAAGGTTTTATAATTAAAATTAAACATATGAGAAATGAAATTATTACATAATTTTCACCTTTGCCGTGAAACCGAAAATCATATTTTCGTCGAGTCTATTGTTCCGAGGATATTCGCCAACTCTTTGGAAGCTCAAGGAAGTCATGATATGTGAGAATCATTGAACACTTCCGTTTTGTACATTACCTCGCTTCATGCGAAATGTTTTCCAGAATTTCTCAGAGGAACGCATTGAATTGTTTTCTAATTGTAATTATATCGTTCAATGCATTTTTTGTTCAATAAAAATCATTACTGAAAAAAAAAAAAACATAAAATGTAATATCAGATCAGAATATTAATTCTATTATTTTCCTATGGGAACTAGTGTGCAAATATATGGATGTTTTAATTAATGCCAAATTAAAATTATAATTGTTGATACACTGATTCCCATAATAATCATAGAACGAAAAAAGGTTTAGTGAAAATATCTTCTGGACTTTCTGGTCGATCGAGCTGCAAAAGTAGCACTCAAACTCCCAGAACGGAAATGAGCAACCCCCTTGTAAAGGAAATCAAAGATGGATGGGAATATTTTTGGAACGGAAGGCCAAGGAGTAAACTAATCAAGCTCTGGGGGTACAGCCGTAAATGCCTAAGAGATCGTACTGACCAGGCTAGGAATAGGTCACACGAGGCTCATTCACTCCCTTCTTATCTCAATACAAAAGCCTCCGAACTACCAGTATTGTAACAACAACTTGACAATTAGCCGTATCTTCGAAGAATGCCCATACTTCACGTCACACCTCAATAGCTTGCGATTAAACCCAAATATTTCAAATCCCCTAGAAACGATAACGAAACAGTAGAATTGGTGTTTCGATTTTAAAATGAGAAGATTTTCCGTCACAAATATAACATCAAACAGACCGATAAATGTCTTAATAGCTGCAGTACGTGTTAAAGTAGATATGTATTTCTTTTTCAGAATGTATTACCACAGATATTTATCGTGGATGGTCAATGTAGTTTCAGAATGTTTTGCAGCTTGTAAAACATTTCACATTTTTTAGCTGTTTTATAACTTATACTAATTTTTAAAGACGTGTTCTTTATGTTGTAAAAAACATATAATTTTGATTTGATTAACTTTTATGAACACAAAAATTTCACATGTTTTTTTTTTTCACCAAAATACTGTACTCAATCAAATGAATATTTAATTTTTTTTTTTAATGAAAGCTAATAATTAATTGTAAAATGATTTTTTAAAATTTTAAAAAATGTATTTTTATTAAGGTTGAAAAAATTTTTTTTTCTTACATACATGTATACTTAGTAATTTTATTTTAGTTAATTAATATTAAATAATTTATAATTTTTTTTTCTTTCTTTTGCAGGTAAGTTTTCACTGAATGTTTGGTTCTTTTAGCCCGTAAGTAAACTTAACTTCTATAAATTTAAACATCTACTCGTATGGTGAAAATAAGTCTATATTAAATCTCAGTTAATTTTTACATTAAATATAGTTTTTCTCTAAATTGTTCATTACAAATCAGATCACATTTCTGGTGTATCTCTAACGTTACAGAATATATTTCTCTCAGTTTCTGGTGTATGACTGATAATGGCTCTTAATGCTCTTCTTATCAATTCGTGAGAAAAAAAATAATGTTTTCCTCCCCTCCCCTCCAATTTTGGTTAAAATAAACAGTTCTTGAAAGAAAAAAA
>NW_027111560.1:1961186-1973774 GCF_000696795.3 Halyomorpha halys
CTCCTTATTACGTCACAAATAAACTCATTCACAAAGACCTTAACATCCCATTCGTTGCAGATTTGACCCAAAACAGATATGCGTCTTTTCATTCCTTCCTCCAACTGATAATCCTCCGAGGCGTCTGAAAAGAAGATGGCCACAGGACCTTCTAATTTAAATTAATGTTTGAAGTACCACCAATGGATGGTACCTTCCCAAGATTTTCAAGTGTATATGAAACATACTACACATTTACTGTATTATTTTGTACAGTTGTAAATTACATTAAATAAATAATTTAAAAAAAAAAAAGAGTAATAAATCTAAATTTCCAAGAATATATACTTTATTAAAAGGTGTCCCTTTCTTAGTTCTCGCATTATTTTTTTAATGAAATTCGCCGTCACGTTTTGCAGGTCGGTTTTATGGGATAAAATAAAAAACAAGAAAAGAAAATTTTTTTTTTATATTAGATAAAACGAATGCTGTATTGGGGATTCAACTTTGAGTTTATTTGGAATTTAGAGTTTGCCTTAAATCCTGAATCAAAATCATTCATTCCTAAGGCTGTTATCCTATAAAAGCATAACAGCTAAATGTGTTACATAAACAATATGGAAATTCCCTGATTAATCCAACAACAGACCCTTAGGGAATCCCTAGTATGTGGGATTTCCCCTAGGTTATGAACACATGGTTTCAGGCTGATTACGAACAATCCAGTGAGTAATAAATCCTACCGTTGCCACGTAGACGTGTTGGGTATCATCACTTTGTGCAATGGTCAGATACTATAAATATCTTAAAAATTTAATACAATTTTAAAAGTAGACGTGTCAACTCGATGTTTGTGTTAGGGTTGTAGATATTAAATTTTGATTTCTTCCATGTTTTTTTTTTGTTTTTTTTTTACTTGAAACCTGGTTATTTCTGACAAGCTGGGAGATGAGGAATTACCCAACTGACAAGGAACCTATTTTAATCTCTGATTTTTGAAAATTCATAATCAAAGGTTTCTTGTGGTGCTACAAAGGTATATCAACTTTGTATCACTCATAAAAACATTTTTACCGCACTTTGATATATTTTTATTGATTTAAGTATAAACATATAAGGCCTATCTGGACATACGGAGTTGAGCTATGGGGCTCCACTAAACCATCGAATACCTCTCGAATCCAATCCTTACAGCCCAAAATCCTTAATGCTCCTTACTTTGTCACAAATCAAATCATCCATCAGGACCTCAATGTCCCCTATGTTGCCGATTTGGCCAGAACCAGATACCAATCCTTCCATGATAAACTTCCCAACCACCCAAACTAACTCTTTTCTAACCTGGCTTCTTCTGCATTACATAATAATCCTCCTAGGCGTTTGAAAAGAAGATGGCCTCGAGATCTTCTCCTCTAAAAATGTTTTTGGAGTTCTATCAATGGGTAGATTCTCCACATGTGTGTATGATGTCATTTTATCGTTTACAGCAAGTTTACTTGATGTATATATATTTATAAAGATGTAAATAGCAACAAATAAATTGTTTTAAAAAAAAGTATAAACAAATTACCTCATAGTTAATAACATTTTGATTTCTTCCAGGTTTTTTTTGTTTTTACTCCAACCCTGGTTATTTCTTAGTCACAGGGGGATGAAGGATTGATCTACCAAGAGTGGGGAGGGGGCGAGTTTTAATTATTCATTCCGTGAGGACTTAATACCTCTGTAACTCAAAAACGAGTGAACATGTCTTAGTAAAATTATAAAATTTTACAAGTCTTTACATATAAAAGACCTGTGCGAAAGTTGAAGAAAATATGGCATTGTAGGGTTGGAAGTGACATAGAATGAGCCTCAAATCGTACTCTATACAGAATTCCTCGTTCCGTTTTTAATGTCGATAAAATTTATTACAATTTGAAACCAAAATGAACTATGTATTACTATTATTTTTCAAGATTAATATCCAAACATAGATCATCCCCCCCCCCTCCAAAATAAAAAAATTGTCCGTTATCCGAAAAAAATTTGATATAAATTTTATTAATATTAATTTCTGTCCATTAGATAATGATAGGTTCAAAATTGACGAATAGAATTTTTAATAAAAATATGTTTAATTCAAAATGTGATCATAATATTTTTTTTTAGATTAGTTACTTTTTTTTTTTTTCATACCCTCCTGTAATGATTTTAGTGGGTATAGGTACGTACATATAGGAGGTATGCTATATGTATAGCTGGGTATGAAGGATACCTTGGATTGGCTTTTGGCATTATAAGGTTAGGTGGATTCGTAGTTTCAATACTGTAGAAATCTTAGATTAGTTATTATTAAGAGGAAACAGCGATATATTGCTTTACTATTTTACATTCTACGGGGTACAATGAACCTCGTATTTAAGATTGACTTTCAGAACCGACATTGCTAGATTTGAGTTAATTTATTTATCTTTTATGTTTATATATATTCAATTATTTCATATAATAGCCTCAGTTCAATATAAGAACGGCATTAAATGAATTCGGACCGACAGATCTATCAAACTGCGCTAAAAGATATTTTGTTAGTGAAATAAAGTTGATATACGTTTTCAGCACCACATGAAACCCTTAAATACTAACTTTCGAAAATAATGAAAATATATTTTTTCTTTGTTCAAAATTTTCATTCGTTTGAAACCAATATTTCGACCTGATAAGGGCATTAAATATAAATAATGTTTTTATGTGTTAAATGAGCAGACATTTAGCAACGGTTATGTTGACTTAGTTATTGGATAAAATAAAGAGGAGTCATGAACAATAGACACCGGTATAAAAATCCTTCAAATAAATGAAGCTGAAATCTTTAAAAAATGGTACTTAAAGGATTATAAGGACGCTAAATCGAGTATGATTTGCTTTTTTCTAAAAAAAAAAAAAAAAAAAAAATTGATGGCCTACTTTACTTGAAGCCTTTTTTTTTGTGAATATAGTATCATTTAATGGAATCAGTAATTTTTTTTTATTCTTCAAAAAGAGACGAATCGATTGGTGTATAATAACTAGGGATAGGATTTTTATGTTTTCATATATTTTTACCTGACCATGATATCTGCGATTCCTTACTAACTAACTATGTTCCAAGAAATTTCTTGCCAAAAGAAGCCATTTTTATTTCACATATTTTTAAATATTTGGCCTTTTTTACATATTGTTACATATTTTGTTGTAAATCACATATTTTCTGAAATATTTGTTATTTTTTTACATATTTTTAGATATTTTGTCTTGAATCATGTATTTCCTTAAATTATTTGTTCAATTGTTAATACATTTTTCGCAGCAACTACGTAAAATTCAAGAGAACGGTAGAAACTTAAAGGTGAAATTTATCATTTATCATAAATAGAGCGTAAAAATTCTATATCTTCATCTTTGAACAGAAATTAAAAGCAGTGGCAACAATAAATTTTCACAAAGAATTACATCGAGAATTTCTCAGAATCAATTAAAAAGAGCAAGGGTCTTATTCCTGTGGCATTTCCCTAGAATTTGTTTGTTAACTCCTCAATCCATTTCTCTGTTTTCCCCCTTCCCATGGTCCTTTCTCATCGTAGTCTTGTTTCACTTCCCTAGTTTAATTACAATTACTAATTAATATATTGTACATTTTTTTGTACATATTTTAACATAATTTCTTTAAAATATTATTCATATAATATATAATAAGTACATATTTATGTAACTTTTTTTAAGTTATAAAATTACTAATTAATTAGTAATTTATATTGTTGAATAATACAAAATTTATAGATACATATTTTTTTAAATATTTGACAATTTAATTGGACTTATTTATGTACATATTTCAGATTTTTTAGCACATAAAATCCTATCCCTAATAATAAGAATTAAAAAAAAGTATAGTTTCTGAGCTAATAAACAAAATCGATTAATTTTGTTCTTACATTTTTTTCTACCAGAGAAATCGTGGATTTCTGTTACTTTAATTCTTGTAAAAATCCTCCTAAAAAAACAAAAAATAAACAACAAGTAAATCAGGCCAATAATTAAAAAGTTTATTGCGGACAAATATCGCAACTATTCCCTTTAATGCATATCAGACCGAGTAGACATATTTGATTCCCCTCTGACGAGTCCATAGAATTATTACATGGAAAGTTTTCTGTAAGCTATTTCCCAGAGGCCGTAGATATCTGGAAGTCTGGTCTGTTGGGTAATTCCTGCATTCCTCACAATCCCAATGAAATCGTGTTCCGGACCTTTGGAGAGAGAATGGGAAACGTGATTCTGTCCATGAATACCACCTCTTTATTTCACTTGCTACATTTTTTCCTAGTCAATTTTTTTTTCTCGTTTTGTTTTAAGAGCAACTATGTGAATAGGATTATTATTTACCTTTAGTAGAACAAATTTATTTGATTTATTTAATAAAATGTTTGCTAAATATGTAAAGTTTGTTGTAACTCTCTAATTTCCCGAAATACCACTTTTAAAAAATTCTTTTTGGGTTTAAATGAGCCCTTTTTTCTTTATAACTTCACGAAACGACCAATTAGAAGCAATTATGTAAATAATAGAAAACTTACATAGGTTTATGTCCGTTATCGTATCCCTTGGCAAATTGAAATTACTGTACGAAACCGTTGTGATTCTGCAAATAAAATCCTAGATTTTAAATTTAGATTAAGAAAAAAAATTGCTTGATTTAAATGTTGGCAAAAAATGTGACTGAGCAATATTTTTTTTTTTTTTTTTTTTTTTAATAATTTATTTATTGATATTTACAACTGTATACATATATACACATCAAGTAAATTTGCTGTAAGTGATATTACGACATGATAAAAACATGTGGAGAATCTACCCATTGATAGAACTCCAAAAACATTTCTAAAGGAGAAGATCTCGAGGCCATCTTCTTTTCAGACGTCTAGGAGGATTATTAGGTAGTGAAGGAGAAGCCAGGTTAGAAACGAGTTGGTTTGGGTGGTTGGGAAGTTTATTATGGAAGGATTGGTGTCTGGTTCTGGCCAAATCGGCAACATATGGGACATTGAGGTCCTGATGGTTGATTTGATTTGTGACAAAGTAAGGAGCATTAAGGATTTTGGGCTGTAAGGATTGGATTCGAGAGGAATTAGATGGTTTAGTGGAGCCCCATAGCTAACTCCGTATGTCCAAATAGGCCTTATAATAGTCATGTAGATCAGTCTTTTGTAATGAATTGGAAGTTTAGACCGTTTGTCTCGTAAATGTTGTAATAGTCGGAATCGACGAGCATTTTCCTGTCTTTTCAGTCTTGTGTGAGGATTCCATGTCAGTCGTTTGTCCAGATTTGGTCCTAAGTAACGGATCTGCTCAACAGGAATAAGTGGGTTATTATTAAAAGATACTGTGGGGCCAGACGAAGGTTTACGACGAAGGGTAAATGTGATTTGGTAGGATTTATTGGAATTTATTTTAATCCTCTAGTTTCGGCACCATTAGCAATATTTTGAAGTTTATTTTTGTTGTAATTTTTTATGTCATTATTAAGTACCTACTATTATCAATATTTAATTATGTTTTTATCGGAAGCTATTTTGTTCCCCATGTTTTTGTTGAAACAAAGTATAAATAAATGTCATGTCTATTTCCTGTCTACCGAAATAAAAGTCTTCTAAATCAAAAATTGTCTCTACAAATTTGTGTTCAGGGATAATCGATCGAACCGTTATTCAAATTCAGGTTCGGAAATTCAGGAGGTGTGGGGATCGGTATTTTGTTAATCTTGTTTAGATTTTATCAGAATCCTACTTTCACTTAAGCATGCTTAAACCTATCCTTGACAAAGGTTTATTTTGAAAACGGGTGGTCCGATTTGGAAAACTATTTTCGCTTACGTTTACGTAAACGAGTTTTTCACCATGCACCTGATCAGCCATTTTCCGCAGCATTAGCTCAAAGTTGGATGAAAAGTGGGGATTAGAGTAGACACGGTCTTGTATAAATTCAGTTTCGATCGAATTTTTTTTTTTTTGGAGCTAATGAAAATTCAAATACACGTACTATTTTTTGAGACTTCAGGAACCTCAGAACGTGTATTTCCAGCGAAATCTGGAGTTTGAAATTGTCCCCGATTCCAATACTTCCCCTTACTACATATTTGATATATAGGTTAATAAGTAAATGTAAGTAAAAACAAATCCGATTGCTTTTACAGTTTGGCTGTTTAAATTTCTATGAAAAAACGTCAGTCGAGTAATTGTACATGGGTCAGAATTAGCTTCGCCATTATTTCTTTTTTTTTTTTTATTATTATTATTTTATTTTTCTTTAAATTATTCCTATGTGTTTCATAGTTAATGATTTGTGGTTTGAGAATAAAATATACATAACTAGCCGTAGTTGAAACATAAAAAAACCAGGAAATTAGCTTTTCGCATGGATGAGCAGCCCTGAGGATTAGAAATAAAGGAAAAAGTTAAATTTCCTTAACTCAGTCTAACTCTCACATTGGATGATTTAATTGAATGGTTAATTAATTCCTGTTCCAATCTTTCCTTATCAGATCCTCGTCCCTATCGAATTCCATTCCTACTTTCTTCTACCACTTCAGTACCATTTCCATCTTTAAATCCCTCTTTTTCAAAAATTGTCTGTCAATTGAGTTCTAAAAGATCTTTGATAAACTTTTGATCTTTATTGCAAATAAAAGTTATTGTTAACTAGATCCAACTCATTATTTGTACTTTTAATTTGTATCACTTACTTTGGAATTCAGCAACTTAATTTATTGATGTTAGAAGTCTGTTGATTTCTGTTATTTATTTAAGTTATTTCATTATGATTTATTGTAATTTGCTTTGTAATTTTTATTTAACGTTAAAATATCTCTTTTTCTTTTATAATTATTTATTTTACTTTATAATCTATTGTCAGTGAACAATGACCCTTACATTGTATCCCAAACCCTCCAATCCCACATCACCACCCTTGAAGAATGGTGCCAAAACTGGAGGATTAAAATAAATTCCAATAAATCCCACCAAATCACATTTACCCTTCGACGTAAACCCATGACCTCTTCCCCTACAATATCCTTTAATAATACCCCACTTATTCCTGTCGAACAGATCCGTTACTTAGGACTACATCTCGACAAACGACTGACATGGAATCCTCATACAAGACTAAAAAGACAAGAAACTGCTCGTAGATTCCGACTATTGCAACATTTACTGGACATACGGTCTAAATTGCCAATCCATTACAAAAGACTGATCTACATGACTATTATAAGGCCTATCTGGACATACGGAGTTGAGCTTTGGGCTCTACTAAACCATCAAATTCCTCCAGAATCCAATCCTTACAGTCCAAAATCCTTCGTAAAATCCTTAATGCTCCTTACTTTATCACAAATCAAGTAATTCATCAGGATCTCAATGTTCCATATGTTGCCGATTTGGCCAGAACCAGATACCGTTCCTTCCATAATAAACTTCTCAACCACCCAAATCTACTTGTTTCTAACCTGGCTTCTCCTTCATTACCTAATAATCCTCCTAGGCGTCTGAAAAGAAGATGGATCGAGATCTTCTTCTCTAGAAATGTCATTGGAGTTCTATCAGTAGATTCTCCACATGCTTTCATCATGTTACTACGTCACCTACAGCAAATTTACTTGTTCTATATATGTGTATACAGTTGTAAATATCAATAAATAAATTATTAAAACTAAACCTATCTATTAACTATTCCTAAAATATATTTCCGATGTGACATAGCTCTGAATAAATAAATAATCTATTATTATTAATTAATTCACCTTAACTTCTAGCTACGTTTCTTATTAACCGTCATTTTGATATTTTTTTCTATCTCTTTTCCTACCAAATAATGATGATATCGAATTATAAATCTATCGATATTCCTGCTTCTATGGATGTTATATTAGTAAGACCATATAGATTATTTGTATAGGAACTTGAGATATAAACAGGCTACGTTACACATAGGAAGTTATTGGGCAATGGCTAATTATCCCGGAGGAACTATGTGCCTGTAAGTGTACTGCTCCAGTTACTTTATAACATCTTAGTTACATACACGACTCGTGCGGTTACATCATATTGGACTTTAATGTAGGTTACGGTTCTTTAATTCGTACAAGTTATAATAAAAAATAATTAACGTTGGATAATAATTCGTAGAATATTATGTGATTATCTCGGTGACTTATGTCTTTTTTTGATTTTATAACCTCCTCCCCACCACGCTTCTTTTTTTTTTTTTTTTAATTTACACTATTTTCATTTTCATTTACATATTCCTATGTTAAATACATAGTAAGGGGAAGTATTTGTATCTTGAAAAATTTTGAATTTGAGTTCTCAAAGTCAAAGTCAGAGTCGGGCAAGTATAAAACTAATTGCTAAAATTGCCATGGATACGATATCTATTTCTCAATGGTTCATTCATGAATAAGGGTCGTATCCATGGCAACTTTAGCAATTAGTTTCAACTATAGCCAATTTTAGCCCATTTCTGCTCAAAGTTATATTATACTTATTAAGGGTCTTGTGTCCAATAATGTATATTGTATAGATAGAAAAAAGTTATAATAAACCTAAATTGTATATTCGATCCGTTACTTAGGACTACATCTGGACAAACGACTGACATGGAATCCTCATACAAGACTAAAAAGACAAGAAACTGCTCGTAGATTCCGACTATTGCAACATTGACTAGACAAACGGTCTAAATTGCCAATCCATTACAAAAGAATGATCTACATGACTATTATAAGGCCTATCTGGACATACGGAGTTGAGCTTTGGGGCTCCACTAAACCATCAAATTCGTCCAGAATCCAATCCTTACAGTCCAAAATCCTTCGTAAAATCCTTAATGCTCCTTACTTTGTCACAAATCAAGTCATCCATCAGGACCTCAATATTCCATATGTTGCCGATTTGGCCAGAACCAGATACCGTTCCTTCCACAATAAACTTCTCAACCACCCAAATCCACTTGTTTCTAACCTGGCTTCTCCTTCATTACCTAATAATCCTCCTAGGCGTCTGAAAAGAAGATGGCCTCGAGATCTTCTCCTCTAGAAATGTTATTGGAGTTCTATCAGTGGGTAGATTCTCCACATGTTTTTATCATGTCACTATGTCACCTACAGCAAATTTACTTGTTGTATATATTTGTATACAGTTGTAAATATCAATAAATAAATTATTAAAAAAAAAAAAAAAAAAATTGTATATTCATGGCAAGTATGTATGTATTTGGAACCTTACTGTAATTTTTTCGCTAAAATAGATTTTGATTAAATTTTGTATATCAATGGTCTATTAAATGGCCGCAAATATCATCTATGGGCGGTCCGTAGCTCAGATGGTTAGGCCTATGCCTATCGTTCTGAGATCTGCGGGCGGCGCCGATTCGAATTCGGCCTGGAGGCATTGAATTTTTTCATTAAGTGGCGGTCCTACAAAAAGGAAAAATTTACCCTCCACTATGAATAGAATAGGTTGGTCACCTGTAGGTAACTAGGCAAACATCACCTTCGCGGTGGATTGCTTTAAAAAAAATTATTATCTATGTCTAATCCTCATTGAAGGAGTGCTTACATTCTGAATTTTCCGAAGGGCTTTTTGTAAAGTATGTTTATAATGGTTAACCATCTTTTATTTTTAGTAATAATAAAGAAATGAGCAAATATAAACTATGAAAGAATTCGATAATTAATTGAAGGATATAAAAAATAAAGTATTTTTTTAGGTATAATATAAATATCTAAAAATAAGTGTAATAATATACTTGTGTAATATATAAAAAGAAAATCTATACCGCTACAACCCATAAAGGGTTTGTAAGGAAGTACTGTTACGAGATCAACGGTTGTGCGAGGATGTGATTTGGCCAGAATCCCGCTCGACCACGTACTTGTTTAATATACAATTGAATATTCAAATATTTTATAAAAATAATATCTGTGATATTAAATCGTAGAAGGTAATAGAGAGTAAAAAACCTTTAAATAACTGTATTTGTTAAGAAATGTTTTAATGTTTTTTTGTCATTTTTTTTTGTACCCTTCATTAAAATAAGTTTGTATATCATAATTATATTATACACGAAATGTATTATATATGCTTCTACTGAGTCTTCTAAAAGCATATTTAATACATTTCATGTATTATACAAGTTTCATGTACTAATTTATTTTAGTGAAGGGTCCGAAAAAAAAAGATTCATATTCAGAGTCAGTGATTTACTTTCGTTTACTTACTCTTACTTAGAGATGAAAATTAATTAACCAGAAGTATTGTAATTGATATTAATTTATTTTATAAGCAAGCATTCATTATTTAGGACTAATAACATATAGTAAAAGTGGTGTGCACATTGTACCTGAGTTTTGAATTTGATGTGTCCTTCTGTAAAAATTTCATTTATTGAAAAATCTAATAACGTTTAAATTATATAGGATACCTCAATAGTATGGATGATTAATAAAGAAAATAAACACCATTTACTATTTATATAGTAATATCGCATGGACAAAAATATTTATTTATTATCAACAAACTTGGTGTAATATAGAATTATTAAATTAAAAAATATAGGTTTTTTTTTATTATCCCTAACGAGGACATTTCTGAAACAAACAGGGTACTTCAGGTGACCAACCTATTCTAACCAGAGCGGAAAGTTTGAGTTTTCACTCGGGGGACCACAACGAAATAAAAGTCAGCTCGCACAAGCCTGAATTGAATCGGTGCCGTGCAGTGGTTGAAAGTGTTAAAAAAACCTCCAAAATAAAATGTGTATAATCGTGTTGCTAAGTATGGTTTCTTACACTCAAATACCTACCAACGAATTCACCGTAATTCGTTCTAACATCCAATAATATTTGTGAATTCTATACTTAGTCTTACAGATGTTATTTCGGCATTTGGAAAAACTGAGTTTTTACTAGTTGATGTTATTCTGTCTTAAACTATAAATAAAAAATATTTCGGCCAAATCAATACCAACGTTGGTTTGTGTACATAATGAAGTTTTTCAAAAGTAGCTTTGTTTCTTGAATTTTATTTTCTGAATTTCGTAGACCACTTCCAATTCACCTTTGTGATATTTTGTATAATTTTCATTGATGTATTGAGACGTATGAAGTCAGGGGCTTTGTTGGAGTGTAACCAAAATATGATGAGAACAATAATTAAATTAACCGCTATGATTCAAAATAACATTATATTTATAGGAAAAATGATTTAATAGTTGAAGAATTAAGATTTTTATTTTTACACCTGAAAATATATTTTAAAAAAATAAATAAAAAACAATTCCATTTAATTCATCACCCTGAATAACATAGAAATTCATGATAATTACAGGAGATTTAAACAATTTTATGTTTTTTCACCAAAATGGCGGTTTTCCACCACTTTACGCCGCTGCAAACTCTAGGTAGCAAGGTTACACCTCAACATATTCGACCATAACGACCTCAAATCATAAAGTGTTGGTTTAATGTACTGAACCATTTTCAAGGATATCCAGAAGATAAACATAAAATGCACTCAGCGTGGAAAACCCATCCTTGATTTCCCACAAGATCATGACAGAATTGAAATGCAGTGGATGTTGAGTTAGATCGCATTCAGTCACTGCTTGCCCTTTCGTTTACATATGTGCCTAGCCGCCATTTTCACTTCTAGAAGGATAGATTATAGATATATGAAAATAGATAGATGGAGCTGGATAGAGTTTAAGTTATAGGAAAATGAATATTCAGAAAGATTATGTTAAAAATACTGGAAGTAACGGTATCTGACTCATTTTAACACTGACTCAGGTAGAAACCGATTTAATCAAAAGAGTCCTTAATCTGTTTTGATGGGAATATTATTTCAAAGCTGATCTCACTGCGGTTTTGAAGTCACTTAGGCTCAGCGTTATTAGTGGTCTGGAACCTTTGTGATACGAACACAGTCTTGTTTATAAGTCCAACACTGATACGAGGCACCCTTGATACATCACAAACAACTCCAAGGACTTCGGTTATTTGATCAGTAAAACCGGTTAATTGATACATTAAATATAATTTTAGGTAATTATTTCTTTTTTAAAAAAAGTGAAATAATATACATTGTCGGTCAAATGTTTAAAACAACCTCAATGTTTTGAGAAAATTCTATACGTTTTGGAATAAATTACAAAAGGAAGAGAAATAACTTTTATGGAACGTTAATAGTAATAACTAAAGCGAATAAAGTTCCGGAGGAACAGTAAAAGAATAAAAATTTTTATTTTTTTTATTTTTATTTATTTATTGATATTTACAACTGTATAAAAAATACAACAAGTAAATTTGATCATAATGACATAATGACATGATACAGCATGTAGAGAAATTACTCAGTAGTAGAACTCTAAAAGCAGTTTACAACATAAGGTCACGAGGCCATCTTCTTTTCAGGCGCCTCGGAGGATTGCCAGGAATGGAAGAGGAAGCAAGGCTAGTTACTAGTGGGTTTGGGTGGTTAGGGAGTTTATTATGGAAGGAATAATATCGGGTTCGGGCTAGATCGGTTACAT
>NW_027111560.1:1974679-1976287 GCF_000696795.3 Halyomorpha halys
CGGAATCCAAACTGGTGATCTGGGATTATATGATTGGAATCTAGGATGGGGTATAGAATAAAATTAACCATAAACTAGTAAAGTGAGATTTGCAGACACAATAATCTTTTTATGGTAGCCCGAGGAGTTACAAAATGTAACACGTTTACAATTCTAGGGGAAATAACGAAATTACAACTCTAGAAATTAAGCGTTTATTATTTCCACTAACTGATTAAACCGGCCATTTTTCAAAGATCAGATTTTATCTTATAAGTAATTTTCAGTGGTTATTCTTTTAAATAAAACTAATTTGAATTTAGAAATTATAAACTGTTTAATGACAAAGACTATTAGATTTAGAGGCATTCACATTGCATTTGATAGTAATTTCGGGTTGCCTTCATTCATTATGATTTGGACTGGACTTTTTCATATTGTTTTCCAAAAAATTTGGTCTCTTATAACTTTTTGGGTTTTAGATTAAACATGATTGGTTACTTCGTTAATAAAATCATAGCTGCTATATATTGAAAATACTTGGGTAAGAAGAAATTAAGTCTGATTTAATTAGTATTCTGAATATTAATAATAGGAGTTACCGACTCACTGGTACAAAGGGTTGACTCTTCTTGGATCATTAGAGGAGGTTCAAATGGTCGAGGGACCACAACTCAAGTATTGCTGAGTGCCTCCGAGAAGGTACCACGGTGGCCTTTTCTAACAAATAGCGGAAGTGCGGGGTACGCTGTTAGACCTTTCTGAGAAAAATTCGGGCGGACCCAAATCAAAGAATAAGTGATTTTTCTATATTAAGTAATGAGTTATGTGGCGGCATCGGTATCTACCATAAAGAGAAACGGAAAAAGATGACATAATTCTATACTATTAAATAAATCAAATAGTATCCTTGTTAATTCTCAACGCTCTTTATTATCTCAATAGTCCAACGTTTCGGCCAATTCGGCCATCCTCAAGGACAATCTAAACATTTAACTGCTTTATACTTTATACATTATACATACATTTGTAACAATTTTAACAGCACCATTATTATTAATTCTATATACTCACATCAAAACTTAAAAATGTTTTGCTTGCTATTCTGGCCAAGTCATTAATTATAAATCAAAACACTCTATGAAAAAGTCAGTTAATAGAGAATCATATTAATTATTACTAAGCTTATGTCTAGATACCTATTTTTTCAAATCTTCAAAAATCCTCACCTCACATCAAAATTTAAACATTTTCTATTCTGCCCAGGTCATTAATTATAAGTACAAATTACCCTATTTTTCAAAACTTTTTTAATTTTTAAATTGAATAAATTATATTTTAAAAAATACTAAACTTTCGAGAGGGTCTCCACCCCGAAAATTCGACCAGCCAATGAAATGGCTGGAAAAAAAGTTGAGGGGAGGACGGAGATCTAGCTATGAGGAGACGAAATGAGATCATTCTGGCAAAGGTGTTTTGAAGATATAGTTCGAGAGAGGTACAGGTCGGAGGAAGGAACATCAGGGGAACCGACGAAGAGAAGACATACAGACCAGCCAATTCAACCATGCCACAGAGACCCTGCTAAAAGGACTCAACCCATCGTGCATTCAACCATGCCACAGAGAC
>NW_027111560.1:1976597-1991442 GCF_000696795.3 Halyomorpha halys
TGCATTCAACCATGCCACAGAGACCCTGCTAAAAGGACTCAACCCATCCTGCATTCAAACCAGTCAAGTCCCTAACAGTAATTTTAAAATTGAAACATAAATGTAATAATCGCAATTAAACTCACAGCCCAGTATTGTCAGTTTGAATTCCATTGATAAATTGAAGTTTGAAATTTTAAGAAAACAAGGTTCAATTTTATTTTGTTGGATCTTGTTTTGTTTTGAAGTGTACATACCCCTTCCATACCTAAGTATCTCAGTTACTAATTGGATTTTGAGGTTAGAGTACTTCACACTTGTTAGATTGGCACCTACACTCTTCATCCACACTGAAGATACAAAAAATTTTGCATAGCCCCTTCATCCACTTACCCCTATAATTAATATTAATTCATAACCAATATAATTTAATTCATTCATATCTCTCTGATAAAATAATGTATATATTTGTAAATAGACGTAATAAACCCAATGTTATCCTAGCTTGAATTAATATTTGAATATTCGGTATGCCACCTAATTAGCATAGCTGAGTAAATTGCTGAATACAGCAAATTTGGAAAAGATATTCTGTAATTAAGTAAAAAAAAAAATTATCTAGCAAGCATAGATAAAATAGAGTTCTAAAGAGGGTAGGTCGTTTCTCATAAGACATTGATAGAAATATATAATGCTGATATACAAATTTCTGAAACCTCCATTAGAACCGTGGTTGGCCAGAAACAGTATAGCAAAACTTCAAAATCAATTTTTTTTTTAAAAATGATTATTACTACTCTATATGGGCGTCTTTACACCCCATTTGAACTTAATTTTTATAATGAAAAATCAAAATAAAATTCTTTATTATTAATTGTATTATTATTCTTTTACGAAATTTATTAGTTCCGAGTTTTCTATTGTTTCTTTCTCGTGAGAGATGTGAGCATGCATTACTTAAGAATAAAAAAATGAAAGTTTTCTTCCCTTCCGCTAGAGCAAAGAGGGCATTTCCGTTAATTAGAGGAAATACAAGCTCGGTACATTACAGATCTTACCTAATCACATCTTCCCATTATACGTCATGCTGCTTATGTGAACTTATATCATCGTATCCGCTGTATGAATTTTATTTTATTTTTTTATGAAAAAAAATATGAATTTTATTTGATTTTAAATTCAAAATAAATTTCTTTAGAAATATTATAACTTAAGTACCAAGTTGGTGATGATTTTTATCAGATTCCGTTCACTATCATGAGCCGATCTATTTTCTTGAAGTTACTTTTCGAAAACAGCTTGTCCGATTTGGCCTAAATTTTGCTGGGAGTTGAAGATAAATATCATCATTATTTTTCTTTATATAACTGTAAAACTTATATAATACACTAGTCTTCTGACTATAACTTGTTTGGTCCACTCAAAGAGGCATTAAGAGGCCATCGATTTACCTCGGGCGAAGCAATGAAAGAAGAGGTGCATTCCTGTCTTGCAGTTCACCCGAAAACCTTCTGTTATGAGGGATCATGAAGCTTGTACAACGATGTACCAAGGGAGACTATGTCGAAAAATGATGTACTTGTAAGTTTCCTATTCGATTACAATAAAATTTTATAACTATATCGCGGATATTAATTGACCTACGTTCGTAACAACTATTCTACTTATTAGACCACATTTAAAATACAAGTATACCTTTTGCTGTCGATCTTGTTAATATATAATTTCTTTAAAATTAAGAGATTTTTCATAAAGTTCATTAGTTACATTCTTTCTAAGGTTTATCTGATAATGCTGATAACTGGTAAACTACCTCCATGCTTATTATAGCATAATATTGACTACAGGGTATTATTTTATTTTTTAATTTATTTATAATATTTGTATGGTGTGCACATAAATTATTTGTATCTGCTTTAAAATTTTCCGCATGTTTTAGGTTTTTGTTATAAGTTTCTTCAACTAATTTCCTATTTTTGTGTGGTTTTCTGTTTCTAATATTTGTGGATTTTTAAAATCAAAACTGTCTTAGTTTTATGCTATTTTGGGTCAATGCTGTTGTGTTTATAGTTTTAAAATTACGAAATATGTTGCTCAATTGTTTTTTTTTAACTAATTAAAAAAATATTTTTTATTCATTGATATATATTACAATCTGCCACAACCTTGGGCATTGAGTAATAGTGATAAATGAACACATTCGTACCAAAATTAAAAAAAAAGTAAATAAAATGTAACTATAAATATAAATATAACTATGTATATTGTCCATATGAATAAATAATATGGATGATTTACAACTTATTAAAAAATTTACAAATCTTCCAGTCTTTGTACCTTATCCTACTTTCATGTTTAAATTACTCCAAAACATAATTTTCTTTCTTAATCTTGAGTATAAATTATTCTGTTATTAATATATTGTATTTTTTCATTATCATTTTGTTTTCCCTTTTTAGCCTGTATATATGGTATGCAATAATACTTAGAACTCTAATGATTATTGCCCATGAATGAGGAAGCTAGTATTTTACAATAAAAAATATTCAATATTTTGCAATACAAAATATTTTTAATTTACGCTATATTGCTAAATTAATAATAAGTTGAAATTAACATTATCTATTATTCTTCACACAGCCTTGCATCCTAGATCTAGTAATTTAATTCACTTTAAGTCGAATTTCACTTAAGTCGAATTTAATTGAGTCACAATAAAAAATATTCAATATTTTGCAATACAAAATATTTTTAATTTACGCTATATTGCTAAATTAATAATTTATCGCTTCTATTCTAAAAAAAGAACTGTTTTATAATTTTAGTACCGAATCAGTTTTAACAAGAGTTACAATAAAAAATATTCAATATTTTGCAATACAAAATATTTTTAATTTACGCTATATTGCTAAATTAATAATAAGTTGAAATTAACATTATTATTAACATATTATTCTTCACACAGCCTTGCATCCTAGATCTAGTAATTTAATTGTGATTGATTTTCCTCGTATCGAATTTCACTTTTGTTCAATAAAGCGCTCCCTACCCAAGGATAATTCAATTAACTCGGTCACTTTAAGGATTGACCGAGTTGATTTTATCGCTTCTATTCTAAAAAAAGAACTCTTTTATAATTTTAGTACCGAATCAGTTTTAACAAGAGTCGCTTATTAAAGAGCTTTTACCTCACAGAGGCCTTGCCTTATTCGGCTCGTTGCCTAATATCTTTGTCATTGTGTAAGGTTTCCTTTTCGAATAATTGCAATATTTTGACCGACCTTCGAAGATTTCTAAAAATAAATAATATACAGTCAAAACTCGTTATGTTGACGCTAAAGGGGTTTTACTGTTCGGTTTAAATGTGTGCTTTGGTATTGAATTTTTTCGTTATCGAATTTACTTCTTATATTTGGTGTCATTACGTTTATTATGAGATAGATGTAACAATAAAATATTGCGAGGAGACTTGCTTGCTTGATTGGCACATATAAAAGTGTAAGGATCTCACTAATTCATTTGATAAACAATCGGAGTATAGGTTTACTCGCCTAAAATAGGGAATACATGGTGCAGTAATCTGTCATTAAAAAGAAACGTAGGCGTCATCATACCTAGAAATGAGATTCGCGTAAACTTATTCCTTCTAACGTATTTTTCATTTCGAGTTATTGCTTAAGTTATCGATTTTATTTTTTCTATAAATGCATCTGGGAAAGGGCGTGAACTTCTAAATATCATATTTTTCATATAAATATGTATATATAGTGGACCGTAAAAATTGATATATAAGAAGATGGTCACAACTATTTATTTTCCGACGTTTCGCCCCACTTTGCAGGGCTTCATCAGGGCTAAAAAGATATATATGATACAATGATAAGAATAAAAATACAAAGATAAGATACAATGATAAGAATAAAAATACAAAGATAAGATACAATGATAAGAATAAAAACAAGTAAAAATGGCAAGAGTAAAAATTTCTTTATAAAAATACGTAAAATATAAAGCTAAAAAAGTACAGGAGATGCACATAAACCAAAAACAATACGGGGAAAGAAAAAAGAAGAAAGAAAAAAAAATTATATATATATATATATATATAGAGAGAGAGAGAGAGAGAGAGAGAGAGAGAGAGAGAGATGACAACATACCTGCTCAAAGGAATCAGTTGAACAGAAAGAAACAATGAAGCGGAAGCGTGGAAGAGTGAGGTGGAGGTAGCTAGCAAACTGTTTAACGGTTTTATTTCGATTTCATCGAATCATATCTCTGAGAGATTATTTAAAGTAAACCACAACAGCAATAGTTCATTCGTCTTTATTAATCAGCTGGTGTTCCTCAGAGTAGTATCCTTGGTCCTATCCTTTATATAGCTGACATCCCAACTCATCCTAACACTATCCTCACTAATTATGCCGATGACACATGTCTCTTTTCAGTGAATGATGACCCTTCCATTTTATCCCAAACCCTCCAATCCCACATCTCCACCCTTGAAAACAGTGTCAAAACTGAAGGATTAAAATATATTCTAATAAATCCCACCAAATCAACTTTACTCTTTGCCCTACATTATCTTTAAATAATAATACATTTATCCCTTTCGAACAGACCCGCATATTACCAACTAGACCTTGTAGATTGTTGGTTGCCCAAATCAGCTTTTTCCACGTTTGCCTGTCGTGGGCTGCTGCTCTCCTGTATGCCCTCCCATCTGGTTTTTGGTCTCTCACGTGTTCTCTTGCTTGCCATATCTCTCGCCCATCTAAACCTCCTTGCCTGCATATCATTAGATATTGACTGACCAGTCTCTGCAAGCAGTTCACTGTTAGTTATTCTCCTCCATGTGTTCAGGCTCTGATCCCAGATCGCTCCTTTAATTGTATGGAATCCTTTCCTTTCAAATCTCGATATTCTGCTTTCTAGGATATCTGTTAGAACCTAGACCTCGCAGCCATATATGAGAGCTGGCTTAATCATGACATTGTACACCCTTAGCTTCAAATTTTAGCAATGAAATACAAAATGTAAATAAATAAAAAAAAATTTTACTTCAAGTATATAAAATAATTATATTAAAACTTAATACTTGGGAGATTTGATATATAGCTTAAGAAGTGTTTTGTAAAAAAGTAGTATTTAATTTAAATATTTTCTTTAAAAGTACTAAAACTGGTTTGTATTTAAAATAATATATTTTGAATCAACCTTTTTGCCTAAATCTGGCCTGAGGTAATTTCTCATATCTATCTTGAAATTAATTTACCCTTCGTCGAAAAACCTTCATCTTGCCCCACAGTATCTTTTAATAATACCCCACTTATTCCTGTCGAACAGACCCGCTACCTAGGACCACATCTGGACATATTACCAACTAGGAATACTCATACAAGACTGAAAAGATAGGAAGCTCATCGATTCCGACTATTACTACACTTACTAAACAAACGGTCTGAAAAATACAAAACACTCATTTATATGATTATAGGAAGGCCTATATGCAGAGTTGTGCTTTGAGGTCCCACTAAATTATCACATTCCTCTCGTATCCAATCCTTTCAGTTCAAAATCTTTGTTACAAATAAAATCATCCATAAAGACCTTAATGTTTCATATGTAACCGATCTAGCCTGAACCAGATATCAATCCTTCCATGATAAACCACCCAAACCTACTTATTTCTTATCTGGCTTCTCCGTCTTCACATTATAATCCTCCTAGGCGTCTGAAAAGAAGATTGTCTCGAGTTCTTCTGCTCTAGAAATGTTATTAAAGTTCTATCAATAGGTCGATTCTGTCTCAAGCCATTGTTTAACTAACATCAAGCTTACTTATTGTATATATTTTAATACAATTATAAATTAAAATAAAAAAACAAAACAAAAAGAATTGAGTTTGGATTGTATTTGTATACGATTGTTCCGCCGAACTTATGTCAGTCCGGCTCGAAAGTCGCACCGTCACCTCGAAGTCCTTTGAGAGATAACTCCTGAGATAATTGGCTATTGATCTAAGCTTAGCTTATCAGCTACCATCAACCTTTCTCCTGGGCTCATCCAGCCTCTATCTTCTTGTAGCCTCAACGTCGTTAAGAAAGTATACCAGAGATCATTTTAGAATTGAATAGTATTATCATTGAACATGTATGTATCCTAATATCGATATAGTAAAATCATCAATGGATCAATTCATTTTTATCATTAAAAAAATAGATTTATCAATGAATGTAGGAACATCCTAATGACTGAAGATAATTTGTTAAGGTCATTTTGTTCATAGTTATATTTTTAAGTAATACATTTTTTTTTTTTTTTTTTTTTTTAATAATTTAACTTCTATAGTACGACTGACATGGAATCCTCATACAAGACTAAAAAGACAAGAAACTGCTCGTAGATTCCGACTATTGCAACATTTAATAGACAAACGGTCTAAATTGCCAATCCATTACAAAAGACTGATCTACATGACTATTATAAGGCGGAGTTGAGCTTGGGGGCTCCACTAAACCATCATATTCCTCCAGAATCCAATCCTTACAGTCCAAAATCCTTCGTAAAATCCTTAATGCTCCTTACTTTGTCACAAATCAAATCATCCATCAGGACCTCAATGTCCAATATGTTGCCGATTTGGTCAGAACCAGATACCGTTCCTTCTATAATAAACTTCTCAACCACCCGAATCTACTTGTTTCTAGCCTGGCTTCTCCTTCATTACCTAATAATCCTCCTAGGCGTCTGAAAAGAAGATGGCCTCAAGATCTTCTCCTCTAGAAATGTTATTGGAGTTCTATCAGTGGGTAGATTCTCCACATGTTTTTATCATGTCACTATGTCACCTACAGGAAATTTACTTGTTGTATATATGTGTATAAAGTTGTAAATAACAATAAATAAATTATTAAAAAAAAAACAACTTGAAATTCGAACTATCATGAACTGATTGGATAGTGGAAAAATCATGTGAATCACAAGTTGATCAGAGATTGCTCTTTGGAGAATTTTATTTAAAAATCCTTCTTATTTTTGACCACTCCTTGATGATAAATTACTTTTCATAATTAATATAATGGATCCGTTTGGGTGTTTGGCTCCTCTATCTTCGTGCACCGCCTCACTGTAACCACATCCTTTGCGGTTGATTAGAGGAGGCTCTCCGCATGGTATACTCGACATAAATGCAGATGGTGGTTAAGCATGGGCGTCGGGATGAGATGTATATTCTATTGGTCGTCCTTGCGCTGAGCAGTTTCCCCCCATTTTCTCCTTTTCTTGACAAAGGACTTCCTCTATGGAGTATGCTGCGTCCATTCATCCATTATTTAAACTATTTCCTCAGAGAGGCTTCAAGATGGAACGCGAAACGAATTATAAAAAAGATAATTGTCGGATCGCATTAGATGCTCTCTTGGTTTATAAGAAATAGTCAATTCCGTCTTGAATTAAAATTGAGATCAATAAATGGTTTCATAAAAAAAAAAAAGAAGTTTTACAAAATTCCATTTCCAGTTACCCGCGGTGATATGGACAAGGGAAGAATCTACCCATTGGTACTCTAATATCATTTATGGAGTGGTTGATCTCGAGGCCATTTTCTTTCTAGACGCATAGGAGAGTTATCAAGGATAGAAGAGAAATCATGGTTCGAAACAAGTGAATTTAGGTGCATTTAAGTAAGTTAACCAAACAAACAAAATTTCGCTGGTCTGTTTCGTGACGTCATTCTCCATTTAATAGACCTAGTAACAGACTCTCAACCATGTTATATCGTTTTAACATGGTAAAAGAAGGAAATATTCCTCCTTTTAACATGAGTTTTTCCATTTAACACGCTTTAACATGTTAAACTAAAGATCTTGAATACCCCTACTGTTAGTTCTTCTCCATGTGTTAAAGCTCTAATCCCAGATCAGGGCAATAAGTAATAATCATATTAAAATAAAAATCTGTACCGCTACCTGGGTATGAAGGCTCAGGGATTCAGTATTTTGTGAAGAAGTACTGTAACTAGACCAACGGTTACGTAAGCAGGTGATTTGGTCAGAATCACGCTCGACCGCCAGATTTTTACTCAGTTGAGGGCACCCAATTTAGGAGGCTGGGTGGACCCTAGGAGGACTACAGAATTTTCTTCCCAGCCGGAAATGAAGTCGGTTTCTTGGAGTTAGTAGCCCCGCTGCTACTTAACAATTTCGATTTCTATAATTTTTTTTCTTTTATTATAAGACTTAACTATTTTGAATATATCGCATACCTCAGTTATTGACCGATTGCCAAAGATTGATTTTTCAACACTCAAAATTAGTAACTGTTTATTGATATATAAAAAAATTATGCTCACCTCGAAAAGCAGGACGGAGACACGAAGGAGGTAGGCCGCTCATGTAGGAGGTGTCCACTATCGATTCGGGCAGTATCGAACTGCCGAGTAATCGAGTATGAGAGTGAGAGGGCGATCTGATGTAATAGCTTTCACTAGGCTGTCTGTGCCTTATAAGTCTTAGTAATATGGGAAACCATATTACGAGCATAGTCGTCGATGTTTAGGTAAGTATAGCTAAATTATTCGAATTAGTAGAATATGGTTGTGGGTTCGGTCAATGAAGAAAACAAAATAAGCATGAACTTATTTATTAAATAAGTATAATTTAATAAATAAATGTTTACTTATTTTGTCCCAAAATCTCTTCATTTATTTACATCCTCGATCAACTATTACGCCCACCACGCTCATTTTTTCAGCCTGTTCGATTTTGGTTTCTTCATTTTATAATTTATTTGAAATATATAAATCTTCTTGGAGATTACAAGGGCACGATCAACGGTGTATGCATTAGTATATTAAAATCATTATATGAAAACAGAAGGGCCTTCATAATAATGGATGGGAGTAAAAGAAAATTTGAAATTAGAAGAGGAGTCAAGCAGGGTTGCCTGCTATCCTCAATTTTATTCAACTGCCTTATGAATCATGTGTTGAATAAATTAAACTGGGAAGGAAATGGTATAACTATGACAAAAATTATCGATTCGAGGTTTAAAGAACGATTCTTTGCTAATTCATTGACTGAGACAAACATATGGTCAGCAAACTCCTTGAGCAGTGTATATCCGTGGTGATGAATATCAATATTAAAAAAACAAAGATTATGACAAATTCACAGAAAGGAGGAGTCAAAGTCAGCAATCAATAAATCAGTTTTGTCGTTCAGTATATTTATTTAGGGCAATCCATTTCATTTAAAGATAGGAAAGATGAAATCAATAGAAGGACAAACATAGGATGGATCCAAAAATATTGGAGCATTTTTTAAAATTATTTATTTATAACCCTACTCTGCCTATATGGGTCTTCTACAGAGGCTTTACTGGTGTAGCTTCTTCACTCCTACCCCGGGAGAAGTGAGTGGAATCCACAGCTTCCTTCCACCGGCACACGAAGGTCTTGTAGAGCGGTTAGTTTTCTTTTTTCATCAGCTCAAGAAGATCGCTTTCTGTCAGAACGTAGTGTCCTGTCTCCCTCATCATCTTGGCTCTCAGTGCCTCATAGGTCGTATAGGAGGCGGGTACGGCGGTCTCCGAGTTAAGGAACCGGTATTATAAATTTAAACAATTTCCCCTTGCCCAACTGAACCTATGTCACTTTAGACATATGGTTGCATATGTCCACATTCTCTTACAATTTTATAGAAAAAAAGGAACCCATTATAAACGACTAGGTTCTAAGAAGGTCCCAGAGACCCTTCTAACAGCCCTTTCAAGCCCTTAGTATCCTGTATCAATGGCAAGGGCTGACACTTAGGCAGGTACATGCTGTCATCTCACAATGGACTTGCATCAGTCTAACTATTTTATGTTTAACACATGAAAGTTAGTTCTCACAAGATCATGACTCTTACCTCAATTTCTTGGAAGCCTCGCACCATGCTTCTAGTCACGCCTTTTTTCCCCTCCCAGATATTTACTTCTAATAATTTCATAGGCCCTGTAGGCTCCGCCTAATTTCCTAAATTATCTGATTGGTCCAAACCCCTTCTCCTATTTCACTATTCTTCCTACCCCCTCTTCTCAAGTGTACATATATATTTCCTAGACTAGATAGCTAAGTTAGAAGAAGAGAGACACTCTGTAATAGTGAAAGTAACATGTAGTTCTTGTAAGTATGTTAGAATAAAGTCATTTTAGTCTTCACTGATTTTTATGTTATTTAATTTCCGGAACCCGACAACTTGGACTTTGGGGATCAATGTTTATGCCATGTGTGTCAAGCAAACAAAAAAATAAAAATTCCCGAACATAAGTTAAATATAAATAAGGTACATTTTACATAAGTTACATTTTGAAAGTCAACTACTTCTAGAACTATTGGAAAGGTATTTGCTATTGAGGAAAATCGACAACGACAATCTAAACATTTAACAGCTTATTATACATACATTTGTAACAATTTTAACAGCACCGTTATTATTAATAATTTAATACATATTCAAATATGAATTCTCATCTCACATCAAAACTTTTTTTTAATATTTATTTATTGCTATTTACAACTGTACATTATAATACATTTAGTAAATCTGATCTAAGTTAAATTGGAGTGTTACAGGCGTGTAGAGAAACTGCCCGTTGGTAGCACTCTAATGACATTTTACATTAGCTGGTCTCGTGCCCATCTTCTTTTCAGGCGCCTCAAAGGATTGTCAGAAATGAAAGAGGATGCAAGATTAGAAACTAGGGGGTTTGAGTGGTTAGAGAGTTTATAATGGAAGGAGTAATATCTGGTTCGGGCTAGATCGGTTGCATAGGGAACATTAAGGTCTTTATGTATGATTTTATTTGTGACAAAGTAAGGAGCATTGAGGATTTTACGAAGGATTTTGGATTGTAAGGATTGAATACGAGAGGAATTCGAAGGTTTAGTGGAGTAACATAATTAAATGAAACTTTAGGGTAGTCAGTAGGTTTACACATCAAAACTTAAGAATGTTTTGCTTGCTATTCTGCCCAAATCATTAATTATAAGTCAAAAACACTCCATGAAAAAGTAAGTTAATAGAGAATCAAATTAATTATTAATAAGCTTACCTAAGCTTATGACAAGATACCTATTTTTTCAAAACTTCATTAAATTTTAAGACTTTTAATTTTAGATTAAACTGCACTATCAACTATCATATAAACAAACCATTTACAACCTTCCATTAATTGACTTTTTCATAGGACATTTATTACTTATAATTTATATTTGAAATTATGTTATATTATTAATAATAAAGTTGTTGTTATAATTGTTGTGTACAAATGAATGTATTATAAGCTGTTAAATGTTTAGCTTGTCCTTGAGGATGGCTGAATTGCCCGAAACGTTGGACTATTGATATATTAAAGAGTATAGAAAACAATCATCGAAAGAATATTAGCGAAGCTGTAGGAAGGAATTGTTGTATTGGTTTCAGGAGACAAAGTGGTTATAAAAGTGTTCTTTGTGGACACTACATATATGTTTATAGGTTGAAATAATATGCTATCAATTTAATTTTGATTAATTTGATAATGCTCTGTAAAAGTTATTTAATATCCTCTTATGCTAGGTTATATTAAAAATAAAACATTTATTTGTAAAATAAAAATTTTTATTGATTGCAGTGTTAAAGAAATAAATAAAAACATATTTGGTAATCCTTGATGAACTCCTCGCCCACAATCAATAAAGCAGTCAGTTTCAATTAAAATAAATAGATGTGTATTTTCAATCCACGTATCCTATCAATAATGGCCTCATCCAAAGAAGTTTATTTTAAAAAAACGTTGGAAATTGTTGCTCCAATTAAGTTGTTAATCATCGGCTTTTGTTTATTCACTACCAAGGTTTTTCCCGTATTCCAGTTCAGTTGACGTCAGAACTTACATTGCATTCTGCATATGATAATTATTATAAATAACTCGTTATTTTTTATTTAATCGGTTTTAATATTGAAGGTCATTTCTTCTTCTTCATAATCCTTTTTTTTTATCGCAGTCGAAGTTTGATTCTTGGTTGATAATTCTTCTAATACAATTTTAATTATATGAACCCATCAGCAGGTGTAAATTAAAAGTGGGGTTAGACCACAAATTCTCGAACCGAAATACAATCTGTTAACACTTTTAACCTTAATCCATCAAAACTAAATAAACTGCTAAAATCCATCAAGGCAGCTCCTACGTCTTTAAATTTCATCGGACCAGATGAAGGTTAATTATGGCCATTATGGCTGAGAAAGTTGAGGAGTAACCTTATCTCGATCTGAAGTCTCTAGCGGTGCCTGTTTGATTTCAGCCAGGAAAGGTTGACTTTTATTTCGAGGCGGTCCCATGGAATAAAAACTGGACCTTCACTCTAGTCAGAATATGTTGCTTTCCCCTAGAATAACTTCTGTCCCTCCCCATATCATATGTTGGAAATGACAATGTAAGGGGTAAATATGAACGGCTACAACCTATAAAGGGCCAGGGGTTCAGTACTGTTTTTTAGAACGACGGTTTTTTTGTTTTTTTTATATATATATAAAACCGGCTAAGAAGCACCGCGCCCTGAGAGGGCCTATTGTACGCCGTCCCTCCTTTGCTCAAAACAGGCCAATTGCCTTTGCAAATCTGGCCACTGTGTAAGGATCCACAGTTTCGCAAAGTTTGGGATCCAAGATACGATCCTTACCTAAGATGAGGAATCGTGTTCTTGCCACTGTATCACATTTGCACATGATGTGATAGGCAGTCTCTTCGTCCTTCCTGCAGAACCTACAGATAGGGGACTCTATCAGTCTCATTTTATAGAGATGCTTGTTTAACTAACAGTGTCCTGTGTATAGACCTGTCACCCATCTTAGGATACTCCTATCCATATTAAGAAGACAATTGCTTCTTTTCGGTCAGGGTCCTTTGAGGAACATTTTTGATTGTTCCATCCCTCTGGTATTTCTCCAGAGTAACCCAGCCTTATTCTCAGCGATCTTTTTGATATGCCTCTTCGCATGGCTGAGACTAATTCCACATATGGGGTCAGGTGTGAGAGGAACATACTCTGATCCTTTCCTTGCTATAACGACGGTTACACCAGGAGGTGACTTGTTGTCAAGTTGTTTGGTGAATGGCTTTATGAGGCTGGGTGAATCCAAGGAGGGGTGTCGAACTCACTTAGTTAACTTACAGCTACAATAACATACTAAAAAATCATCTGCTACAGCCGGATTTTAACTCATTCCATGATTTAATTGCACAGCGCTTTACCTCTGTGCCATCCCGTCCCTAAATGATAAAAAAAAAAAATTTAAAAGATAAGGTTGAAGGTTATTATTATTATTATAATTGGCACGACAGACCGTGAAGGTCCAAGGCCTCGCGCGATGTACTAAGGAAATACATCACGCTTTTCATGGCGTTGTTTTCATAGGGTGGGTTCGTCACTCCCACGCCTATTTTTATGAATGCCACCATTGGCTAACGGGCCTCACAAATGCCCGGGGGTAGGTTGTGAGTGAATATTGTATAATTATATGCCAGAAAAAATCCCGGATTGGGCCGAGGACTCGAACTCGCAACCTTTGCGTTGGCAGTCAGGCGCGTTACCATGCTGCTACCGTCACTCCCCGGTTGAAGGTTAATTTACTTTTTTTACTGTGTTCATTTAAAATTTACTCATTTTATGTATTCCTGTCTTGTTTTAGTAAATTTTCATTTAAAAAGCTATTTTGGAAGATTAATGATTGACCGTGTGTAAAGATGAAAGGAATATGGTCCGGGTGCTGTCAAAAAAACTCAAATAGTAGAATATACTATTTTAATGAGCCTAACCATGGCACATTAAAATAGTATAATTCTACTATTTGAGTTTTTTTGACCGCTGATAGAGCTGTTCACAATCCTACACTTATAACTTTTACCACCGTAAAATATTTTACATCTAACACAACATCATGAATACCCCTAATATTTTCTTATATTTATAATATTATAGTTTCCTAAAATAGTAATTTATTTTCAAAAACTGTGCGTACTAAATACGTTTAGTTAATTTTGCGTAAATTTTATAAATGAATTCCTATTTTTAAATCAGTGAATATATGATCCTTTGAGAGTAAAGTGAAAGGTTGGCATATTGTAAAGATTGGGGAACAAGATGGTCCACCTTTTTTATATACAGTGTAATCTCCGTAATTTGAACTCATTGCTGCAGGAATATATGTGAAAAAAAGTACTGTATTGATTTATATTTAAAAAGATATTAAAAAAAATTAGTTCACCTACAAAATTTGTACTATACATATTTCTACTATTATTTAAATTACTTTTACAGGATAAAATTATTTATACACTAGATATTATGTATTTCTAATTCCTACAAAATTTATTATGAACGCTTCCAAAAGAATTAGATCACCCAATATCGAAACTGAAACTTTCGATTAGGAAAATAAAAATGTCCTTTATATAATTGCACTTTTATTTGAAAATGGTACATGATATAGCCTGTTAAAGTTTCTCAAATGATGTAACTTTTGTTTTTACGCCAGTTTTGATTACTGATAGGAGTTCTGGCAATGGTCAGGTTCTCCACTCAAGTTGAGTGTTTGCGGCATCAGCACACTTGCTCAGCCTCCACTGGCTCATTACCAGTGATGCGGCGAGAGGGATGCGCTGGGATCTTTTGAGCTCTACTCTACCCCTCACACGTGGGGGATAGAGTGGGCTCAGGGACCCTCAGGTCGATTGTGTAAATATTATTTTATTTATTTATTTTTCATACAGATAGTTTGAGTATGTTCATCTGGTCTATTCTTTTGTTTGTATATATTTTAAGAGAGTTTTTTTTATTATTT
>NW_027111560.1:1991922-1996999 GCF_000696795.3 Halyomorpha halys
TTAAGGGCCAATTCTCTTGTAGGAGGAATTTTATTATTTTCGAAGGCTTGACGAAATGATGAGCATTCTTCAATTATATGCTTTATCGATAATGGGGACTGACAGGTTTGGCATATAGGCTGGTCCTCTTTTGTCATTAAGTTGAGGTGTGTTAATTTGGAATGTGCTATTCTTACTCTTGCAACAACCACTTCCTCTCTTCTGTTTCCCCTTATGGCACTTGTCTACTTTTGTGTGTTTTTTTTTTAAACATTTCTTAGTTTATTGGTGAGTGGTACGTCAGCCCACATTGAATCCCGACTTTTTCGGATTCTGTTCCTTAAAAATGCCTTCATGTCTTTCGGCTCGTAAATTTGGAGTGGTGGAACGTTCATTGTAGCAGCCTCTTTATCCGCTGCCTCATTTCCAGCTATTCCTGAGTGTCCTGGAGTCTAGAGAAAATTAAATCAATTCTTCAATTACATTTAACACTCAATGCGACAGTAAAATTATTTGTTTACTTTTTATATCCGAAGTTAGCTTCACCAAGATAACTCACAGTCTATCTACGTTCTTCCAAAAAATATATAATATTTTATTAAAACTTAAATTCTGCTCTTAACCATTGATTTAAACGCCTTTAAATGTATATTACAACACTGGTTTTATTAAATTTGACATTTGTTATCTATAAGGCTTATATATATGTATATATAGTTGACCGTAAAAATTGGTATATAAGAAGATGGTCAGGGTTGAGGTCAAAAGAGAAACAAAAATAGTTTACAACTATTTATTTTCCGACGTTTCGCCCCACTTCATCAGGGCTGTTCAAAAGAACTGTTGAACCGATTCCTTTGAACAGCCCTGATGAAGCCCTACAAAGTGGGGCGAAACGTCGGAAAATAAATAGTTGTAAATTATTTTTGTTTCTCTTTTGGCCGCAACCCTGACCATCTTATATACGAAAGGCTTATATTTTCTTTGGGTGGTTCTTCACGCTGGTTGCAGCTAACTCTATTTTAATACTTATTTTGAAAAATGATCAACTAAAATAAGTTAGTCATTATCTGCAACTAACGGAAAGCTTCATTAGCTCCCGACCAGTTCCGACAGGTCATTGAAAAATAGGTCATTGAAATACTGACCTGACCTAAACCTTACTCGAGGACATTTTTTTTTTTTTTTGTGGTAGAAAATATAGATTTAAAATATAGATCCCAATAATAAAGGTGTAAACTTGAGTTAAGTAGCTGACAAATTTATTAAATGAATATATTGATTGTTAATTTTAAGCTTCATAATAAAGATTTTTTTTTATTATTATTTATGAAAGGAATATGGTCCGGGTGCGGTAAAAAAAAACTCAAATAGTAGAAATATACTATTTTAATGAGCCAACGTTTCGCCCCACGTTGCAGGGCTTCTTCAGGGCTATTTTGACGGTAGTCAAAACAAAAATCGATCATTTTTCAAAAATCGATCATTCATTTTTGTTTTGACTGCCGTCAAAATAGCCCTGCAGAAGCCCTGCAACGTGGGGCGAAACGTTGGCTCATTAAAATAGTTTATTTCTACTATTTGAGTTTTTTTTTACCGCACCCGGACCATATTCCTTTCATCTTTACACACGGTCAATCAATAATCTTCCACTATTATTATTTATTTATTGTTATTTACAACAGTACATAAAATACAACAAGTAAATTAAAATAATGCCATAATGTTATGATACAGGCATCTAGAGAAACTATCCATAGGTAGTACTCTACCATAATAAAGTAAGATTTCATTTTAGTTGTTTTTCGTGACTTAGTTAAGCGAATTGTGGTTCAACACTCATAGCAAGAGTTGGTTTTTTATTTAATTTTTTTATTTTTACAAATTTACCCATACGAAAACCTTTAAAATATTCTCATCGCTTGTCGTTACATAACTAATATACACAAAGAGTTATATATTATCTTTCTCATATATAATTAACTATTCCTATTCATTTATTATATGAATACATTGATACAATTGATAGAGAGAGAAACACTTTATTAATAATGTTGTGCTGGTCAAGTTAATTAGGTTGCCTCATACACAGTCTACTTGAGACTAGTGAAGTACAATTTGTTTTTTATTCCTAATAATATAAATGGTCACTCCATAAAATTTTATAAATAGTCCCATTATAAATATGTTAAATAAATGGAATATGGTTTGGGTGCGGTAAAAAAATAAACTTAAATAGTGATAACTATTTTAATGAGCCAACGTTTCGCTGCACGTTGCAGGGCTTCGTCAGGGCTGTTTTGGCAGAGACACTCTGACTTCGACTCTGACTTAAACTTTTTTCAAACAGCTCTGACGAAGCCCTGCAACATGGGGCGAAACGTTTGCTCATTAAAATAGTTATTACTATTTGAGTTTTTTTTTTACCCCACCCAATCCATATTCTATTTATTAATAATACACATGGTCAATCAGTGATCTTCCAGTACAAACGTTTTTGAATTATGTTCTAAAGTTATACATAATTTTTTTTTATATTAATTATTTTTTCCTCTACACATTTTAATTGTTTTCTACCTTTTTATCGTTCATTAAATATTTGCTAATTTTTTCCATTATTTCAATTTTAAAACTAGCTCTATTTATTCTATCAAAGATAAAACAATATTTAAGTCAGAAGTATAAAAATTATATAAACGTTTTAAATATAGTAAAATAAAATACATACATAAAATCCAACATGGTCATCCAGAATTATGATCTATTAAAATTGAAAAAAACACTCCAATACATGCATACAAAAATATAAAATAAATAAGTATACTAGACTAAAAGTAATAATTATAAAATGATTCCAAATATAATAAAATAGGATCCATAAATATAAAAATTATGATATACATATAGCAGTAATAAACACATGTATGAAAAGAGGAAAGGTTAAAATATATTTAAAAATAAAATAAAATAAATTAATATGAGGAGAAGACAGGTGGAAGTTCAGTGAGTGGAGTGAAGAAATAATTAAGTGAAACCTATTTTATTGTGCCAACGTTTCGCACTGAATTTCAAACCTTCTTCATGGCTAAGTACAAAGAATATAACAACCATAACATAATTCTGATTAGTAAGGGTTAATATAAAATGATACGTTATAATAATAATAATATTATGAACCTTTACGTTTTTAGAACAACGGTTATACTAGTAGGTGGATTTTTCTAGTATCACTCTCAACCACAACATTTTTTCCCATTTAAATCCCGAGGAGGGCTCCTGAACCCACAGTGTTGGCTCACGGCTACTGTGTTACAGAAAATGATCTACCACAGCCGAATTCAAACCCGCATTTTTGGAGTTAGTAGCATAGTGCCTTACCAGTGTCCCACCGCGCTCCGTGGTTATATAAAAGTGACCTGTATTATTATAAAATGTTACCTTCTAGACTTTTTCTATTTTTAACGCTCTTATCAGATTTTCAACAACCCCTTCTTAGCAGAATTTTCAGCAACTGTCCGGTTCTCTTAGTATGAATAATTTTTCCTTCCTCTTATGTCCAAATCCTTCTTTCTAATTCTCTTCATATTCATTTTCCCTATATATTTATTTACTTATGTTTACCATATTATTTTAAACCTATACTCATATTGTCACCTTTTTTGGTTTATATAACTTCATATTTTATTTCTATGCTACATTATTAGTTATTACTTCGTGCGTACTATGTTAGTTAATATAATAATAAAATATTTATGTAGTTAATATATATTACGTTTGTGAGTAATAAATAGTTGTATTTTTCTTGACCGTAACCCGGAGTATCATATACCGTATCGTATTTTCCTCCGTGATTGAACCAGCTATAAAACTGAAAACGCCTTTTTATTATTATTAAGCAGTTGTCAGCATAAAAATGTTTTCATTTAAAAAACAAAAATTTCCATTGTTTGATTACCTACGCAAAGAAATCGTAGAGTTGCAAGAGCAGTTGATGGAGAAACGACCGCAGGACTTGCTGGTCCTCCGGAACAGAAGAACCTGTTCTCGGGGATTCCCCGGTCGCTGGAACCTGGAACGGCCGAGCGGTTCCGGCTGACAAGTCACTTAGCCTCATTTCCATTCCTTGGGCAATAACAACTAGTTAGTATAATCTTCTCACGAGGAAATTTAACACATTCCAAAATACATATAAAACACATAAATATTTTAATAAAAAGAAATTATCCTCTTTGCTTTAAAAAGATTTCTTAAAAATAATGTTTCCCTTAAGAATTGTAAAATAAGAGGTCTGTTCAAAACAACCTCTTGAAACTTTATGGAGCATGCGTAGTACAGGTTTCCCCGTTAGTGTTATTAGAGGAGTAACACCTTCTAGTAGGAGCAGTTGTTTTTATGATAATCGCAAAGCCAATGACATTTATAAGTTTAATAAACTAAATAACTTCTAATGGAAAAAAAAAAAAATTTAATTTGAGTTATTTTATTTATTTAAAAAAATAAGTAAATAGCCGTTATGATGATAAAAGAAATTGACAAGTATAGAATTTATAACAGACTGTCCTGCAGGGTTCAGTCTTTGGGATGAGGTTAGATTCCCATGTTGTAAGTTGAAGTTGACTTCTATTTGTAGTTCTCGGTGCAATTGGCTATTTCTTACAAACCAAGAGGCACCCACAGCGATTCTTAGTCTTATTAGTCTGATAAATTTAACTTCATCATATACTGATAAACATATCACCATCTATTTATTAAATGACGTATTGTGTTTTAATTTTTATCCGATATATCAGGACACTCCTGCTTAACCGGTGTTGTCTCGGTCTCGACTACGGATGAGCGGGGTTCTATAGTATTTTTAATTAATATTTTTCTTGACCGTATTTTTTTATTTCCTTAGTTTACATATGGATAATCAACCATCAACATATATATCGCTGCTCCGGAAGAAATTGCACAACTGTAAAATTTTATGAAATTGACTTTTTTGGGTTGGTGGGCATAAAAAAAAAATATGTATATATTTCAACATTTACCAAATAATTATATTAATTAAAAATTTCTCTCGAAAAGTATCTGTTTTTGGAAAAATAAAAAATTA
>NW_027111560.1:1998224-1999614 GCF_000696795.3 Halyomorpha halys
TGGGTTTACGTCAAAGGGTAAATGTGATTTGGTGGGATTTATTGGAATTTATTTTAATCCTCCAGTTTAAAAAAAAAGGAAAAAAATCAAATTTTAATTATTCTATCTCTAGATTAACTTTTATTATCTGATTTGTGTCCTTTATTATGGGTTCATTTCATAAACTTTCAACTTTCAAATCATTCTTACTCCTCCCCTCGGACTGTTACGTGGGTACTAAGATGAAGTAGCTTGCTTTTTCGCCCCTCGACCGTGTATATAAAAGTTTACCGTTTATATCATCTTCTTCGGGGTGAAGGTCTAATAGCTCGGTGAGACTTGTTAACTTTGTTGATTAAATTTCAAATATCGATCTCTTCTTTATTGAAATATATTTATACCTCGTATAAATGTCAACTGGAAGCGATAAACCTTTTGAAGATAATCGACTTATCAGATCCCGTTAGATACATCGATACCATTTCCATTACCATCGCTCCTCGACATCCAGGCCAATGCCATCCCGGGAGGTCGGCGTCCCAATTATTACCATCCCTCCTCCCAGCCCCTCAGGATCTACACAGGTTGGATTTCTTTGCCAAGGACCTCTTCTCTCCCTCATGGGCGTCCTTCGGCTCTCGACTGCCTTTGTCATCCAGCTTTAAAACACCATTAAAGTGGCAATTTATGAAGGATGTGGCGAAATACCCCGAGATGTGTGGAGATATCCCCAGTGGCGAAATACGTACCGGTATGAATAAATGACCTTATATGGCAAACACGACAAATTCAGAGGTAATTGGGATTCCGTTGAGTCACTCTACTACTTTGAGATTTTATTCTTGGTTAATATTCGTGCTTGAAGAACTATTCACTTCGCTTTGTAGGTAGTTAATAAATACAAAATAATTTAACGTATATCTACTGAAACTTCTTGTTTGATACGGATTTGTTTATTATTTATAACAAAAACATCCATTTAGTCTCAACACTTCTTTATTATCTTTACGTTCCTACGTTTCAGCCACTCTGGCCGATTAAAAATTTTTAATTATACTACATTCATTATAAATTAATTCTAAAAATATTATGAAAAATTACATTTCCTACCTTATTCACACTGTTACAGCCAAACATTGCTTATCACATTATTACAGGCCATTATGCCTTTGTCAATCTTTATTATTTATTAGTATTATTTATTATGACTTTATTATTAGTCAATTACCTATAAAACTTCTTTTAGTTTTAGTTTAAAAGTTCTTTTAGTTTAACAGTTACACTTATTACAATTATCAGTTTACAATATCTATTTCGCCTTATCACTATATCACCACCACATTGAGTAACCTACCTCAACATCCCAAGTTTGCTGCATTTTCATTATATTTTCAATTTTATTCTAGTTTAT
>NW_027111560.1:2000745-2005577 GCF_000696795.3 Halyomorpha halys
TATTGAAGGTATGTTATATTATATAGTGAATAATGATGTTGTAGATATATATATATATAAAACCAAGGGTTCATGAAAGCAGAAAGGACAAAATTACCTAGCATCGTGCAACAAAACTGGATTTCTGATCTGCAGAGTTTAAAAATGTTAAAACATGTGTATACGTATAGTCTTAATTGCAGATTATTTACTAAAAATACCATACATCACTAATAAAGAATAAATTATAATTTAAATAAGGTTGTGTGTTAAATAACCTAATGATATAAACTCTAATGGATTTACATCGAAGTGATCTTCACAAAAATATAGTATATTATTTAGATTAGATAATAATGGATCCCTTCTAGCCAGATATTTCTAGTTTTGACATTCTTTGGCACTTGAATAGTAAGACACTTTCCGAAACCCATAAAATAACATATTAGCAACAATTAACAAATAACTATTGAATATTTAACATTTCCAGTTCTGAGGCACATATTTGGTTGGTTAGTATCACTTGATCAATTTTATGATAAATATCGTAATATAATTTATTCTTTATATTTAAAAGTTTTTCTTCGATAATAATTATAATTAATTAATATGATGAGAAGATGTTTGGTGGTGCGGTCAGTAAACAACACAAAAATGTTGAGAGAACATATTTAATAGTGCCAACGTTTCGGCCACAGTTTCTAGCCTTCATCAGAGCTAAAAACATAGAGCAAGATTCTAATGAATACAAAAAAATAATATTCTGGATTTTCTTTTTAGGTTATAAATAATATATTAATTACTATAAATTTTTTAGGTTAAAAAACTTCTAACGATTAATATACATTATTCTACATTATCCACAAATAATAATTCATTTAAAACAACAATTCTCATCCATGTGATATATGTATATTTGTAATTCATATAATTATATTTACCTCACACTTGCACCAACAGTGTAGGATAATGATGTAAACAATGCAATGTGAAACAATTTTCAACCATTTTAAATAGATGACAGGATTTCGATAGTGAAATTGAAGGTATGACAAGTATGAGGTAAATATAATTATATGAATTACAAATACACATGGCATGGATGAGAATTGTTGTTTAAGATGAATTATTATGTGGAGGGTTATTACGATGCATGAATATGAGACAATTACCCCGAAACGTTTATACAACTATAAAGAAATATGTGTAATAATTTATATTCATCTTTAGAAATTTTATAGAGATAAAAAAAATAAATAAAAAGAGAAAATGTAAACATAATGATACAAGTAAATAATTATACAGAATGAAAATTATTAAAAATAAAGGAAGTAAAGGAAGGTTACAAGTAAGGTTGTAATAAAAGTGTATTAATAGTGGTAAAAGAGATATAATTTGACTGTGATTTTTAATGTATTTTTAACTTATTAGGTAATTAAACAAATGTGAGATATACTGATTAACAAAAAATAAGTTTACCTAATGGTTTTAATGTATAAATGTTTCATAGATATAAATGTTTTGACCTGGGCAGAATAGCCTGTATGAAGTTTTTTAAAATGGTTAAATGATATGTTTCATAGTAAATTAAGGTAAGGTAAATTATAAATAATAATGTTAAATATTTGAATTGATTGTAGGATCATACATATAATGTACACTTTTTGTAGTAGATTGTCCCTGAAGATGGCCGAATTGGCCGAAATGTTGGACGTGTAAATGAAAAAAATGTTTTGAGACTATAATTTGGATAGTGTTTTGAATTATTAATTAAAAATAAAGTTATGAAAGCAGCGGAAAATTAAACGTTTATAATTAATTAAAGTTTTCATTTATGGAAATCTTATTTTATTGTATTTAAATAGAATTTACTCCGTAAAATTACTTCGATTTTTTGCAATCTTATAAAAGCTATCCAGAAGTGTTGAATGGCAGTTAAAATTGTTTTTGTTCCAAATTCCTACTCTATAATTTTAGGTTTGATTGGTAATAATAGGCTGAGATAAGGTTAATGGAAATAAATTTATCAAAATAAGATTGCTCCTAATTAATCGGCTTTCCTATTGATATAAAGGAATTTCCTCAGTCCTAAATATAAACTAAAGTCTTCAATATTTTGATAAATTAGTTAAAACAGGAACAGTTTCGAAACCCGTAGTAACGACCCCTCGGTCATTATCCTTTGTAACTGTAAATATTTTCTAGTCTGCTAGAGTGCGCTCCATCCGCAGTTTATTTATTATTAATATTTTAAAATGTTAACGTATATATTTAAAATATCGTAAAAATATATTCACAGATTCGTTTTATGGTCGGGGATGAATGTTATTTCGAAGTTCATTTAAGTAAATAATTATCTCTGGATTTCCTTTTTATGAGATTACTTTTTAAAGTGTTGAGGTGAAAAAAAAAACTTGCAAATAGAAAATAAACTATTATAGATTCGGGACAATTATCCCATACTCATGCTCTTTGAAATATACATTATTATAGTGTAGTTATAAAACAATTTTAAACTATGAATCTATAGATGACACGATTTCAAAATGGAAATTTACAAAAATGACATATGTGGATGCATAGATGCATGAGTATGGAATAATTGTCCCGAAACGTTGTACAAGCAAATTATAGAATAGTTTATATTCTATTTGGAATTTTTTTTTCACCTCAACAATTTAAAAATGTATATAATTATATTTTAATAACACGAAAGTAAAGTTTATAGATAATACACTACGGAACAACATGGTTGAGGATTATTCAAAGAAAAAAGTTTTATTAGAAGAGATATACACAGGTTGAGATCTTTTACTTGATATGTGTTTGGAGGCAGGATGAGCATATAGAAAATATAAGAAAGTTTTTTGGTTCTTGAGGATATGAATATGGGAAGTAGGTAGCTCTATTTAAAGCAATAAAGATTTATTAAATAAAACCAAAAATTGTATCCAATTCTGTCTCAACACTTTATTTCTACTAGTCCAACGTTTCGGCCAGTCCAGCCATCTTCAAGGACATCTAAAGAATAGGCTGCAATAGAAATTGTGAATTAATGTGAGGAGGAGTTTTGTATTGAAGGTATGTTATATTATATAGTGAATAATGATGTTGTTGTAAATGTTTAAAAATGAAGATATAATATAAGCTGTTGAATATTTAGATGTCCTTGAAGATGGCTAGAATGGCTGAAACGTTGGACTAGTAGAAATAAAGTGTTGAGACAGAATTGGATAGAATTTTTGGTTTTATTTAATAAATAATTACCTTGTCTCAAAAAATTTTGAAATAATATAATTTAAACAATAAAGATGATTAAACTGACATAAGAGCTTAAGTTAAAATAATATTGAAAACATAAGTTAATAAAGTATGTAGGGAAAAATGAATATGGAGAGAAGTAGAAAGAAGGATTTGGAAATAAGGAGAGAAAAAAAATTCATAATAAGGGAACTCACCGAAAGTTGCTGAAAATTGTGCTAAGAGGGAGTTGTTGAAAATTCCGATAGCAGCGTTGAAAATTGAAAAATCCTAGTTGGTAACTTTCTGTGGTACGTGAGCTACTTTCATATAATCTCGGAGTGCGGTTGAACAGTGGTAAGGCATTATGCTACTAACTCCAAGGACCTGGATCCGAATCCGGCTGCTGTGGATAAATATTTCAGTTAACCCTGTGGGTACGGGAGTCTTGTGATACTAAGCCTCATGAAGTGGGTGCCCTTCGTTAAGTAAACATTTGGCTGTCGAGCGTGAATCACCTCCTTGCACAACTGATGGTCTAATAAGAGTACTTCCTTATCAAGAACTGCACCCCTGACCATTCATCAAATTTAATTCAATTTCTAGAGATCATTAAATAATCTTTCATTCATGAAAAATTAATTATTATTCTATAGTTTGAATTCAATAATTTATATAATTCGTATTATTCCCTCAATACAGTTATATTACAATACATATTTCATTTATAGTCTATTTCGTTAGCCCTGCTTTTATAAAGCGTCCCAAAAAACTTATCTTAGTAATAATTACTTGGGAACAAAGCCATTTTTAAGTAAAATATAAAAAAAAAATAGTTTTAATTGTAATTCGAATAATTTAAACTTTAGTTAGACTATTCTTAATTATGTTTTTTTCCTAACCTCATAATTTTAATCTTAATCATGGTGAAAATAGCTAATAGTTGTTATTTTAACTTATTTAAACGATTTCTGTGAGTAAGGAATATTTATTTCTAACAAACAAATGAATAACATATATCAAGTCTTTTTTCTTTTAATTATTTATTTTGTGTATTTAAATTAAAAAATAAAATATATTTTTATACTTTAAATTTTTTTTATACGCCAAAAAAAATAATAGTTACAATGTATTTTCCTTCGTAAAATCCTCAATGCTCCTTATTTTGTTACTAATAAAACCATCCATAAAGACATTTAATTTTAATTTTAAGGATTGTATGAAAGTATCAAGAATGTTTCGTTTTGGGAAGTTAGAATAAATCCGCCCTACCTTCGGATACCAGTGAGCTTCTGGGATACTAAAATTAATTTTTATTTTATGAAGGCATTCAATAATCTCACTTGAGCAGATAGTCCTCTATATAGAAATGAGAATGAGATCTCCACTGCTAGATCCCGATATCCTCTCTTCTGTGAAAGGTGATATATATTTTTTTACAACACATTTATATATATATATATATGTTACATGTTATATGCGGTCTCAATAGCCAGCCCCTCTATGGTCAATAGACTAGGTATCAATAGGTTCAGTATCAATGGGTAGGTCTAATAGGTCAATAGGTAGGTATCAATAAGTAGGTCTAGTAGGTCAATAGGTAGGTATCAATA
>NW_027111560.1:2010187-2017498 GCF_000696795.3 Halyomorpha halys
TATTTTTGACTTCCCCATCTCTATACAAGTTACTCTAATCACAGTGAAATTGGAAAGTGGAAATTTTTACAGTTTCGATATCGAGTAATCTATTCTAGTAATTCCTATGAAAGTGTCCGTAGTATGTTTTGTTCGGATTATAAATACATGATATCTATTATATAAATCATTTGATTTTGTGATAATAGTTTAGTTATTAATATAAATATGTATAATAAAAATATTGTAGGTGAACTAATTTTTGTTTATCGCGTTTTAGATAAATCCATAAAAAGAGATTTGTTTTTATTTATACTTGTTTTCACTTATAAATGGACAATATTATAGTCCTTAAATTTCCAATAAAATATTTTCAAAAAATTAAATAAATAAACATCTTAAATAAATCAAATGGTATCCTTTTTTTTAGTCTCAAATTAAAGCTAGTTAAATTTACTACAAAATAGTTATTATGTTTACCTTTGTAGGAGTAGTAGTTTTTATGATATTTGACAAAATAAACTCACAAAATGTTAATTTCTAGGTGTTCTTATAAAATGTTGGATTTTTGAAAAAATATATCTCTAGATCTATAAGACGCACATATGTCTGCCAACACTCAAAATAAAGGAAATTTAACTTACTATAAAGTAGTTTATAACACTTATCTTCGTAGGGATAGTAGTTTTAATGATATTCACATATGAATATAACTTTTGATAATGAAAATTTGTCCGATCAACTATAAATCAATTTATTTTAGCAAATTTCATGTAAACTACTACTTCTACGAAGATAAATATCATAAACTACTGTATAGCTCATTAAACTAGCTTTAATTTGAGTGCTAATAGATATCTATACGTCAAATGGTTTTTGAGATATAAATTTTTCAAAATAAATTCACTAATCACTGATCTTTCAGTACGTCACATACCACATTTTTATGAAATGTTGATTTTTAAAAAACTATTTAACGTAAATCACCCTATTAGGACTCATATTTTAGAAAATTTGCTCTTCTTTAAATGACGTCTCTTAGGTTTTCTTATGTTGTTCCTACTTTTTAAGATATAGAGCTCCGAATGAAAAATTAGTTTTTCTTATTGCTTTGAAACAGCCGTCATTTTTTATTCCCTCAGCGTATACTTGGCAGACTCATCAGTTTTGACTATTAATTATACCTAGTTTTCATTAAAGTAATCAGAAATTGGGGTGAGATAACTGTATTTTTTCTCCTCTTCGGCTCTTGTACTATTATCAGTATGCTGTATTTTAGCAACTCAACACAGTTGAGGAGTCGCCCGCGATTTTTTCGAGTTCCTCCTTGAAGGAGATTTAAAACTTTGTTTAATTCTATCCTTCTATCTGAGGTACTCTATTCTCTATATCTCAATAGAAAAATCTTAAAAATAATTAGTTGGTTCATTTTGCTCTAAAAATATTCAAAATGTAGACTTGTATGCGCTTATACTAGAATGAAGTAAAAGTGTGAGTTTCATTCTACTTGCGTTAAGGCTCGTGAGCATGAAAACTGTTCTCTATATATTTCTGCCCGTCTATAATTCTTTAAATTGGTCAAAATTCCTTTTTCATTTTTTTAAATTCCATTATTCTCCAAAATACATATATTTTATTTTTATTTATTTTTTAATGCAAAATTATTATGAAATTAAAATAAAATGTATTAATTATAATGAAGGAGATATTGATTTACTCTGATACGCAATAGTGTGAATAACGAAATTCATGAAATGTTTCGCATACTATCTTTTTTCAAATTTTATCTCTAATGCTATTGTTCTAAATTTGTTTAAAAAAGTCGTCCTTGGCCGGTAGATAATGCCAAGAAAGTATCCAAGGAATTCGAGATAGGCGATTCCAGGTTTTTTTTTCAAAAAAGGGGAAATTGTTTTGAGGTTAAAGTTTGTTACGTTTCTGGTTTGTATAGCTTTGAGATAAGTAAATCATAATTTATATTTACTATAAATGGCTAGATGTTATTAATTGAAGCGATAGCGAAATATCGTAATGTGAAAATTTAAGCTTATTATCTAAACAGTACTTAGATAGGATTGGCACTACTCCATTTTTAGGCACGTGATATTTAAATTACAAAAATAAGGCTTTTGAACAACTAATGAATTTGAATCCGCTGTGGTTTTAAAAATTCACTTTGATGAGTTAGTTTTAGAAATAATATGTCATACCGAACTATTAAATAAATTGAACAAATAAGAAACTACACTTCCATTTTGGGAATCCAGTAACGTGCAAGTTACATTGGGATGGTTTTTATGGATACTAAAAATAAGGTAACTTTTTTTTTTTTTTAAATTATTTATTTAATTTAATTTACAACTGAAGAAAATAACACAATGTTGTATGTTTCATATACACTTGAAAATCTTGGGACGGAACCACCCATTGGTGGTACTTCAAACATTAATTTAAATTAGAAGGTCCCGTGGCCATCTTCTTTTCAGTCGCCTCGGAGGATTATCAGGGATTGTTAAGGATGAAAGATTAAGAATTAATGGGTTAGAATGGTTAAGGAGTTTGGAATGAAAAGACGCATATCTGTTTTGGGTTAAATCTGCAACGAATGAGATGTTAAGGTCTTTGTGAATGGGTATATTTGTGACGTAATAAGGAGCATTAAGGATTTTACGTAGGATTTTGGATTGTAACGATTGGATGCGGGAAGAATTTGATGGTTTGGTGGAGCCCCAGAGCTCAATTCCATATGTCCAAATTGGTCTGATTAAGGTAACTTAATATTAGATTTTGAAGATGACTGTTTGAAGAAACTTTACACTTCGAAGTTGGGGAAGATCTCTCCTGTTCATAGGTTAACCAAGATTTTACTTGATTAAAAAGTTGTATTGAAGTATTATCTGCAATGTAGGAGAACCAGCTGAACCTCTTAGTTTGGCAAGATAATTAAAACTTAATCAACGATTCCCGTTGGAGTAGGTTTAATTAATTGAAATTTCTAATTTTCTGAAAAACTAGGCTTCCTATTGGTTAATTATTTGAGATAAATGAAACTTATTAATTCGGTCCTTAGTCCTTCAACTTTAACCTTCTTCATCTTATAGGCAGCGTAAGATTTACCTTTGTAGAAAACTGTTCTTCGACAAGTAGCAGCGCCTCCATACTTACGGCCGAATCTGTTTGGGTAACCTCCAGGGGTAGAAAGTAGGCGATGAATGGGTTTCCAAACGCGTCCTTGTCCGACGAAAAATGTGGCCTTACCCGCTGCTATAATGATAATAGCTCTACATAGAGGACAAAAATGTTTCAGTTCGTTCTTTTGTTTCATGTATATTATTCAGGATTCCATATTGTATTATGCACCTTATTGTATTATGCACCTTATTGTATTATGCACCTTATTGTATTATGCACCTTATTGTATTATGCACCTTATTGTATTATGCACCATATTGTATTATGCACCTTACGCCGTAAGGCTCGATACTACTAACTCCAAGCACCTGGGTTAGTCATCCTGTAGGTTCTGGAGTCCTCCTGGGGTACACCCCGCCTCATAAATTAGGTACGCTTAATTATGTACAAATATGGCGGTCTAGCGTGATTCTGACCAAATCACCTCCTTGCACAACCGTTGGTCTAGTAACAGTACTCCCTTACAAAGTACTGAATCCCTGACCCTTCACTGGTTATAGCGGTACAGATTTTAATTTTTTTTAATTGCCTAGTTTTATAGGTTCATCTAATATATAAAAATGAATATTTGTCTGTTGGTACTTTATGTCCTAGCATACCGTTCATCCGATCGTCACGGGGCTTTTTGCTAAAAGGATTTTCCAAGGAAGATTAAAGGCTTGATGTTTTCGATAAAAACAAAAATAGTTCTTAAGAAATTTTTTTTTGTTCTATAAAATAATTTTTTACTCATTTAAAATTTAAAAAACAGAGGAACACTATTCTCACGACGTATGCCGATGACACACGTCTATGGTCAGTGAATAATGATCCTTCCATTGTATCCCAATCCCACATCACCACCCTCGAAGAATGGTGCCAAAACTGGAGCATTAAAATAAATTCCAATAAATCCCACCAAATCACATTTACCATTCGTCGTAAACCTTCGTCTTGCCCTACAGTATCTTTTAATAATACCTCACTCATTCCTGTTGAACAGATCCGTTACTTAGAACTAAATCTGGACAAACGACTGACATGGAATCCTCACACAAGACTGAAAACACAGGAAACTGCTCGTCGATTCCGACTATTACAACATTTACTAGACAAACGGTCCAAACTTCCAATCCATTACAAAAGACTGATCTACATGACTATTATAAGGCCTTTGGACATACAGTGTTGATCTTTGGGGCTCCACTAAACCATCTAATTCCTCTCGAATCCAATCCTTACAGTCCAAAATCCTTAATGCTCCTTACTTTGTCACAAATCAAATCATCCATCAGGACCTCAATATTGCCGATTTGGCCAGAACCAGATACCAATCCTTCCATAATAAACTTCCCAACCACCCAAACCAACTCGTTTCTAACCTGGCTTCTCCTTCACTACCTAATAATCCTCCTAGACGTCTGAAACGAAGATGGCCTCGAAATCTTCTTCTTTAGAAATGTTTTTGGAGTTCTATCAATGGGTAGATTCTCCACATGTTTTTATCATCTCATAATATCACTTACAGCAAATTTACTTGATGTGTTGTATGTATGCAGTTGTAAATATCAATAAATAAATTATTAAAAAAACAACAGAGGATTTCAGTAAAGTAGGTCAAAATATTATACAATAAGCAAATCATATTTGTTACTAGCGCCGTCTCAAATCCTCAAATACCATTTCTCAAAGGAATAGAAGATTATAAAATTTTCATCTTGATTAATTCAAAGGATTTTTTTTCTTTATTGTTCATATAATCATTTGTAACAGCTCTGCATTTTATCCAAATCCTTCGCTAATACAGCCGTTATAACCTTTTAACCTTCTTAAACAAATTATATACTTCACAAAAACTATTCATATTGTATGCAGTATATACATGACAATATCATAAATAGTCAAATTGTATAAATTCAAATTATCCTCATAAAAGAAAAGAAACTAGTCGTCGATTCCGAAAATGACAGCATTTATTAGACAAACAGTCTAAACTTCCAATCCATTACAAAAGACTGATCTACATGACTATTATAAGGCCTATCTGGACATACGGAGTTTAGCTTTGGGCCTCCACTAAACCATCTAATTCCTCTCGAATCCAATCTTTACAATACAAGCGGACCTACAATTACAATCAAAGCGGACCTACGATAGACAAAATTCATAACTATATAGACATGCTAGAACATGAAAAAAAAAGTGTTTCCTTTCTCTGGACTCCAGGGCACTCAGGAATAACTGGAAATGAGGCAGCGGATAAAGCGGCTAAAGAGGCCGCTACAATGAACGTTCCACCACTCCAAATTTACGAGCCGAAAGACATAAAGCCATTTTTAAGGAACAGAATCCGAAAAAGTTGGGATCCAATGTGGGCTGACGTACCACTCACCAATAAATTAAGAAATGTAAAAAAAAATACACAAAAGTGGACAAGTGCAATAAGGGGAAACAGAAGAGAAGAAGTGGTTGCTGCAAGAGTAAGAATAGGACATTCCAAATTAACTCACCTCCACTTAATCACAAAAGAGGACCAGCCTATATGCCAAACCTGTCATTCCCCATTATCAATAAAGCATATAATTGAAGAATGCCCATCATTTCGTCAAGCCTTCGAAAATAATAAAATTCCACGTACAAGAGAATTGCCCCTTAAAGACTAAGCAGAATCCATAGACAAAATAATAAAATTTCTGAAAGAAGCGCAACTTTATAATAAAATATAATCCACCAATATTGACCAGTGTAAAAAAGGAAATAGTCTACTTTCAACCATCAAATGTCAAAGACAAGAAGATAGATGAAGTAAAAAGGGTGTAATAACCTAGATGTTAATCGCCCTGAATAAAAATCTAATCTAATCTAATCTTTACAATCCAAAATCCTACGTAAAATTCGTTATGCTCCTTACTTTTCTAAGTCACCCATCAGGACCTCAATGTCCCATACGTTGCCGATTTGGCCAGAAGCAGATACCAATCCTTCCATGATAAACATCCCAGCCACCCACTTGTTTCTAACCTTGCTTCTTGAAAGGAAACAAAAGAAGGTAGCCCTTCTCTAGAAATGTTATATTAGAGTTCTATCAATGAGTAGATTCTTCACATATTTGCATTTTATAACTAATCGCACATTTTCTACTTGTATATATTATTGTAAATAAATAATAATAAATAAATTATTAAAAATAAAAAAGATTTATTTTCTCTATTTTTCATTTTAGGAGTGATATTTCCTGTCATAAATATAATTTTTCGATAATTCAAGTTAAGTTTAATTCTTGGAGATCCCTCTCTCTTTTCTTTTTCTTGTTTGTTACTTCATTGATGTTCTGCCTGGTATACACTCCTTACCTTCTACGGTTGAATGCTGTTGTGATTATCATTATTTTGGACGACCATACTTCAGCGTCCTCTTTATCAGTCAATTCGTTTAACATTTACCTTTTGAACTCTTTCTTTGTAAAAACATTTATCGTTGTTTTAAATTATTATACAAATTTACTATGTTATTATATAATTAAGTTGTTTTATTTTTTTTTTAAATTAATGTCTCAATTATAATATCTGTTTACACATAATCATAAACCTTAGTTAAAATGAAGCTTACATTTGCCGAATTGACTAATTAACGCCAATTAACAAGATTATCTTACTGTCCTATTTTAGCGGTAGTTAATTCCTCCCTTGACCCAAAAATCTTTCCAGTAACTATGACGGATCCCGTGTCTCTGTATATAAGGTAGGCCGTGATGGGACATTTTGAGCTCAGGCGATAAATGTTCAGAACTTGGATTGTTGACTTACCTCCGGTAATGCTTCTCGGTGTGGGGGGGGGGGAGCCATCGGCCTACTGAAGGAAACATGTTAAGAAAAAACTAGGGGTATTCATGATGTGTTAAATGTAAAATGTTTCGCCATTTTAAATGCTATAAGTACAGGATTGTAAGCAGCCCTATTTAAGGCCATTTAGAATGTTAAATTCATAAGAGCTCCTTGCGGATTTTCTGAGCAACTTGTTTTTTAACTTTTCCTTCCAAAACTTCTTGTTATTGTTTTTTTTTTTTTTTTTTTTAAATTGATAGATTTATTTATTGATAGATATTACAATCTGCCACACAGTTGTGGGCAATAGGTAATATTGATAAATGATCTCATACAT
>NW_027111560.1:2017606-2021797 GCF_000696795.3 Halyomorpha halys
AAACAAAAGGATAGACAGATGAACATAATCAGACTATCTGTATGGAAAATAAATAATAAAATAACATAATGATAAAATAATATATACAATATTTACAGAATCGACCTGAGGATCCCCGACCCCACTCTATCCCCCACGTGTGAGGGGTAGAGCTGAGCTCAAGAGATCCCAGCGCATCCCTCTCGCCGCATTCTTGTTATTGTTTACTTCTAATTTTTTTTGAATAAAGTAATTTATTGCAACATTGAGTGAAAAGTGGAAGTTGTCTTAAAGTTAGGCCACTGAGTGTCTTGTTGATCTTCTAACTACTGAGGAAGGGAATTTTGTTTGTGGCTTTCATATATTAAAAAAAAAAAAAAAAAAAAAATCATTTTTCTCAATGCCCAGAAAAAAAAATTGAGAGAAAATGTGACCTCTACTGATCAAAGTTTTTTTTTTATTAATTGGATGAAGAAAAAATTAATACCTTACCGAATTGCAATTGCCAGATTTTTCTTCAATGATGGGTTCATTATGATATTATTGTACAGTTAATTTGTGCCTTAATGGAGATCTGAGCTCGCCCATTTTCGTCATTTAACGTCTGTAATATTGAGGTAATTTGACAGTCATTGATTTTCAAAATCAGTATAATCGGCAGTTATATCGATTTCTTTCGCCGCGGACACCAGATATCGATTAGCGTAATGACATTCCAGAGGTTGTGCAATCTGGAACCGGTCCAATAGTGCTAGCTCTCCAGCCGACGGTTACGCATTTCGTTCCTCTTCGGTTCTGCGTTACGCATTACGAATGATAATATTGTCAGTTGAAGCAAGACGGTGCCATTTTGTATAGATGTAGATGTGAAGGTGGTAATATGAAACTAATTTCATTCTCCTTTGTGGCAATTTAGTAGATTTTTAATAGGAATATATCATATAATTTCATTAGTTCGAGAGCCCCTGAAAAAAATCGACATTGTCAAAATTAAAAAAAAAAATTTCATTCGGAACTCCGTATCTTTGAAACTATCAACAACACTAGAAGAGTGTGCCATAAAAGAGCTATTTACTTTCAATAGTTCCCGAGAACTTTTTTAAAAAGCAACAATTCATAAAAAAATGTTCAGAAAAATCAGTAGTAAGTGAACTTATTTTGGAAAATCTATATCTCAGGAATTATTTTATGTCTATTACCACTCAAATAACAGCTAATTTAATCTGCTACAATGTAATTTATAACGTTTAACTTGAATTTTTTTCTGAAAAAGTAGAAATTAATTTATTTTAGCACTAGAACTAACACTAACCTTCTCAATAGGTACGTGCTAATCATGTGTCAATTTTACTCACACCTGAGGAAAAGGATAGTTTTAGGAAAAAAATTATTCTTTAAGAACTCTAATCAAGCTTTTATTAATAAAGTCGATTAAAATACTATAAAATCAATTATGAAAGACAACTACTTTATATTTATATACTTTATACAATTACTTATATTTTCCTATGAGAAAAATCATAAAATATCAAGGACTACTATTTCAACCAAACAAACTTAGAAATTTACTTTATTACAATTTCTTGTGTATCATGTAATAAGAGAAAAAGTATAAAGTATTACTTTTTGAGTATTATTTGAATTCGATATCTGCAAAATAATTATTTCGCAACTGATACCTTTCATCATTCTCTGTTGATGGCATATCTAAGAGTAGGGAACCTGAATAGTAGTCGGTTATTTGACGACATAAATAAAAAAAATTTAAATAATGTTAATATTATTATCAGTAATTTCAGAAACCCAATCACATGTGTTTTAATTAATATAGATTCATGATTTATTTTTAATTTTAGTTTTAAAAACTCAAAGTTCTATTCTTTGTACCAACAGAAGGGATAAGCTAGCCGCCATGATGGTTTCATATTTGACGTCATTTAGACATATGCAAACAACGCTGATTTAGTGATTCACTCTTTTTAGATGTTTTTAAATTATTAAGTATTTTACTTTTAAAAGAATTTTCATTATATTTTCAAAATTAACCATTGGTTAATACGGTTTGATCAAAGCAGAAAGAACAAATAGATCAAGAATCTGGAACAAACCCGGATTTCTGATCTGCAGAATTTAGAAATTTAAAAAATATCTGTATATTCTAAATTCTAAACTGGGCATGACTATTTTCTGCACCACCTGGGGAAGATAGGAGTGGCTGAGTCTTCAGACTCCGTCCTGTGTGGAGATGGTGAGATGACCGCCGATCACATATTTACATGTGCGGCAACAGCGGGCATAATTACAGACAGGAGTTACGTAAACAAAGCTAAATTATACTGGGCTGTTCGAAACAAAATGGCCGAAATGCATCCTTTGGCGAAGGAAAAAAAATAAACATTTTGGAAGAGAGTCTCGATATTACCAACATCACCAGTTTATAAAAATGCTTTTTGTGGTGGTCTCCTAGAAACGGTTCTTCTACTTCTTCGTCTTCTTCTAAGACTGGAGTGGGTTGGCCCTACTTCTGTTTTCAAAATCTTTGAAGGACGGGTAGATTTTCTCGGGCTAAGGGAAATAGTTCTCTGAGAGGCAATAACTAGAACATAACAACCACAAATTACAAAACCGTAGCTACTAACTCAGTCGTAGTAATTAATAAGTTACCTTCCTAAAATGTTTGTAAAACTTAAAATAGATTTCATTGCACTCTGTTAGTGCGTATAGATACTACTAAAACCTAGTGAGAGGATGGAGTATAATTATCCGGAAGGAGAATCTTTTTTTTTTTTTTTTTTTTAATTATTTATTCATTGTAATTTACAACTGTACAAAATAATACAATAAGTAAATATGTAGAATGTTTCATATACACTTGAAAATCTTGGGAAGGAACCACCCATCGGTGGTACTTCAAATATTAATTTAAACTAGAAGGTCTCGTGGCCATCTTCTTTTCAGACGCCTCGGAGGATTATCAGGGATTGTTAAGGATGAAAGATTAAGAATTAATGGGTTAGGATGGTTAAGGAGTTTGGAATAAAAAGACGCATATCTGGTTTGGGTCAAATCTGCAACGAATGGGATGTTAAGGTCTTTATGAATGAGTTTATTTGTGACGTAATAAGGAGCATCAAGGATTTTACGTAGGATTTTGGATTGTAACGATTGGATGCGGGAAGAATTTGATGGTTTGGTGGAGCCCCAGAGCTCAATTCCATATGTCCAAATTGGTCTGATTATTGTAGTGTATACTAATTTTTTGTAGTGAATGGGAAGTTTAGAGCGTTTGTCAAGTAAGTGTTGTAGCAATCGGAATCTACGAGCGGTTTCTTGTCGTTTCAGTCTTGTGTGTGGATTCCAAGTAAGCCTCTTGTCAAGATGGAGTCCTAAGTATCGAATCTGTTCAACAGGGGTTAGTGGTGTAAAGGAGAATCTTAGACTAGGAATATCTAGAGGTTTCATATTGAAAGCAGGTCTTGTATTCCAAACTTCTTGTTTTTATATCTCATAGCTGGCTCCCGTTCAAGAACTACCGGAAACGATAAAATTTTATTCAAAATGTGGGCTATCGCCTTGAGAGTCGATTTCTAGAGGCACTTCCGACAATTTGGTAAGGACAGGTCTGCCAAGGACGACCGCTCAATTAAAAGTGGGTATTCATACTTCTGAATCCCATTCATCGACTTAATGTCTCTGAAATTTATAAATTTTTTATTTAAAATTTTTTTTTGTTATTATTTATTTATTTATTGACATTTAGAACTGTATAAAAAATACAACAAGCAAATTTGAAGTAAGATCATAATGATATGATACAGCATGTAGAGAAATTACCCTGTAGTAGAACTCTATAAACAATTTTAAAAAATAAGATAAGAGTTTTTTATTATTATTAAATTTATTTTAGGGGTATTCATGAACTGATGAATGACGAAAAAATTGTGTTAAATGGATAAAACAGAATTATAGTCAAAATATTAAAAATACATAAACATTTTAAATATTGTAAAAAATATATATATATACATAAAAACTCAACATGGTCATCCACAATTATATTCCATTAAAAATCAAAATAGCACTTTAATACATAAAATAAATAAATAAATTAGGCTTAAAGTAATAAATATAAAAAGGTTTCAATAATATGAAAAAATATTAGTAAATATACAAATAGCAAGTATAAAAAGCTAATAAATATATGAATAATAT
>NW_027111560.1:2024038-2026291 GCF_000696795.3 Halyomorpha halys
AATAATATTTGGTTATGTCGTTTAGGTTCTACATAAAGGTATATAAAATAATATTTGGTTATGTTGTTTAGGTTCTACATAAAGGTATATAAAATAATATTTAGTTATATTGTTTAGGTTGTACATAAAGGTATATAAAATAATATTTTAGTTATATTGTTTAGGTTCTACATAAAGGTATATAAAATAATTTGGCAAGTTAAAACTTTTTACATTTAACACAATATCATAAATATTCCCTATTATTTATACCTTCGGACATGCTCTTATATGCTGTAAGGGGAATCATCTTACCCCACATGATTATTCAATTTGTTTCAAAGTTTTATTTATATATGGTTAAACCTTCATTATTTCCGTAAGAAGATAATAGATATAATTTAGGGTTGTTGAGTAGGAAGTGAATGTGAAGCTAGGATTTGGTATTCTATGGTTACTTTCACCAAGTGAATGCTCCAGTCTACCAAAATAGTTTTCAATAGTCATCAATATTGGAGAAAAGTCTTTCTAAATACTATTCATTATATTAACAAAACCTTCAAATTCTAATTTAGGAAAATTCTTCTTAGACATTTCTTTTCTCATCAGAAGCTAATTTTCCCAGAATTTTTCCATATTATTTAAAGAATAAAACGAACAATTATGACGGAATATATAAGGTTAAAATTTATATGGAATTTTAAATACAAATGCACAATATCGCATAAGTAAAATCTCACCTTTAAACTATCAGTATCGGTTTTAAAATGTTGTTATTCTTTGAGGAAAATGTTGTGTGGAAAACACGCTTTTCATATTTTGGAATAAGTTGACCAATTACTAAATTTTTCGAGATTTCACATTGTAGGGAATAGAGGATAGATGGTGATAACCCACCCTTGCTCAACTGTTCTGGACAAATAAGTTGAACTTTTTTTTTTAAGCAACCGAGTTGCATAATCTTCAAGTCATTTCAACCGATGCAACTTCGGAAAGTGCATTGATATTGACATGATTGATTGAGCAAGATGGAATCAAACTTTTGTCGATCTTTTAAAAACTTGACCAACTCAATAGAGTTTTCATTCAACTTTTATTGCTGACCATCACGATTAATCTCTTATACTCGACTTTACAAACGTATCTGCCCTTGAACACTTTTTTTTTTTTTTTATTTTATTTTTATACCAGATCGGCCTGGTGGGCCTTACATGGTTGATATAACTTATATATATTTTTTAGCAGTTTATTATGAGGGTGTATAGTCATACAAATGACACCCCTAACTATATAAAATGTTCTTATTAAAAGAAAAAAAATAATAATAAAATAAATAGATAAGAATAATGCTTCTTAATAAAGGGGGAAAGTAAAATTATTAACAAAAAATAATAATATTGGTACACTTAAATAAAACAAACAATTGTCTTCTAATAGTAAAAAGAAACAAGTTAATTTGAAAAAGGGAAGAGAGAAGAAAAGAGAGAAGAAATAATAATAATAAGTAAATAGAGGTAGTGTGACTATGAATTAATTTTAAATTTATAAAAGAATGTCCTGCAGCATTCTGGGCTTCAGTCTTCGGGTTGAGGTTGGGTTTCCCAGATTGTTGGTCACTGTTCCTTTAAAAGTCGGCAACTGGGAGTGGAACTTCATGAACCGTTTTTTAATATAATCCTCTATTGACTCCATTTGTAATTCGCGATGCAATTGGCTATTTCTTATGAACCAAGGAGCATTAACTGCGATTTTAGGACTTTATTTTGATAAAATTCCTAAGGATTGTTTTAAATATGAGAACAGTTGTTTCTGGTTTTAGTTTGGAATTTCTGTTTAGGATAGGATATAGCATTGCTTAACTTACATATTATGATTTCTTAAAGACAGAAAATATTTTTAGGAATATAAATGCACAAATTCGTGAATAAAATGCCCTGTGTCATATGACTCGAACAACAAAGAATTGTTCACTTGCTGTAGTTTCTGTGGGTCTTGAAACTCCTTATAGTGAGCTAATTAATTTTATAAAGTAACGAATTTGGACTTGGATTTGCTCCTAAATGGTTTGTGTTTATATATCAAATCATGGATCGATAGGTATGCTGTGTGTTCTAGCAACTCGATGTATTTAGGGAGCATTGCCTAAATAGTGTATGCATATACTCTCTAGAGTGTATATAAACCATCTAGGTTTTCATATACTCTCTAGAGTGTATGTAAACCTTGTAGGTTTTCATATACTCTCTAGAGTGTATGTAAACCTTGTAGGTTTTC
>NW_027111560.1:2026341-2027507 GCF_000696795.3 Halyomorpha halys
TAGGTTTTCATATACTCTCTAGAGTGTATGTAAACCTTGTAGGTTTTCATATACTCTCTAGAGTGTATGTAAACCTTGTAGGTTTTCCGTTTCGATAGCTATTTTTTTGGTTGAGACTTAATGAAAAACAACGATTTCTCTTTGCCATCCTTAATTTTTTCAAATAAATAAAATGATAAATCTGTCCTCTATTAGTTGTAAAGAAGCTTTTGTAATATTGATACAACTAAGATATCCTGACTAGAGCCATTAGGTTCCTGAAATAGTTGGCAATAAGCTACCAAGGACTGCTCAACACAAAGCACTCTCCTGGCTGACGCTTCTTCAGGAATGTGCCTGTCCAGAAATAGACGAGCCAAGGTCTTCAGTAGGCATATTACCCCCTCATGGTCGTCTTCTGCTTTTATCCAAGTTTATTGTCGGGTTTTGTATATTTTTGGTAGCGCATATTGTAAAATGTTTGTGCTCATCGAAAAGGGTAAAAAAATCTTTACGGCATGATCACATTTCTACAAAGCAAGAATCTTGCTCCTTCTCCATTATGCGTCAGAAAATATTACGTAAACATACTTAAAAGCGTTGTGATGAATTATACATTCCTATTTATTTTTTTTTTGTTATTATAATGTTTTGAAATAATAAATGTATTTTTTAATAATTTATCTCTAGTTATTTACAACTGAATACAATTATATACAACTAGTAAATTTTCTATTAGTTAAAATATGACATGATACACATGTGGAGTATCTGCCCATTGATAGACCTCCAATAACGTTACTAGAGAAGATCTCGGCGCCATCTTATTTTCAGGCGCCTAGGGGGATTATCTGGTAATGAAGGAGAAACCAGTTTAAAACTACTTGTTTGGGTGGTTGGGAAGTTTAGCATGGAAGAATTAGTATCTGGTTCTGGCTATAGTGGTTAAGATGAATTAATTTGTAACAAATTAAGGAGTATTCTCAGTTATCAGAGTTGAGACTGAAGAGACTCAGGAATTGTTTTGTAAGATTTATCTTTGGGTTCCCTAGGCGCTCTCAAGTCTCCCACTGGTATGCAGAGTTGAAGTGGCTCTATCCAACCTCCCGAAGGCAATACCTCCTTGGTGTTTTTCTATTCCAAGTTCTTAACATCGAAAAACCTACCTATATACTAGATCTCCTCAC
>NW_027111560.1:2028382-2031960 GCF_000696795.3 Halyomorpha halys
ATAAAAATCTAAATGTTCCTATTGTAACCGATCTAGCCCGAACCCGATATTATTCCTTCCATAATAAACTCCCTAAGCACCCAAACCCACTCGTTTCTAACCTTGCTTCCTCTTCCATTCCTGGCAACCCTCCGAGGCGCCTGAAAAGAAGATGGCCTCGTGACCTTATATTGTAAACTGTTTTTAGAGATCTACTACTGGGTAGTTTTTCTACATCCTGTATCATATAATTATGTCATTATGATCAAATTTACTGGTTGTATTTTTTTATACAGTTGTAAATATCAATAAAAAATAAAAAAATAAAAAAATTTCATTATTAAGGATTTTGGACTGTAAAGATAGGATACGAGAGGAGTTCGATGATTGAGTAGAGCCCCAAAGCTCAGCTCCGAATGTCCTGATAGTCCTTATTATAGGATCAGTCTTTTGTAATGGATTGGAAGTTTAGACTATTTGTTTAGTAAATATTGTAATAGTCGGAGTCGACGAGCAGTTTCCTGCTTTTTCAGTCTTGTATGAGGATTCCATGTCAGTTTACAAATTTTAACGTTTATAAATGGTTTGGAGGAGAGGATAGATGACACTACCACTACAATGACGATGTCCCTTTAGACTACTTTTTGCTCATTTTGTTTCTTGTCAGAGTTAGTGTTATGGTTTCCTCTCCTACTGCAGTCTGTGTTTGTCCTCATCTCCATAATTGGCCGAGATATAGACGTATCAAAATTTTAATCGGCCACAATTTCGAAAAGAAACAGCAGATAATACTCCCGGGTCCCGATATCAACTTGTATCGGTTCCATATCTCACAAAAAAAAAAAAAAATAAATAAATAAATTCAGTGGTCTTATTGAAAATCAGGAGACGGACTGATATTTTTTTTTTTTTGGAATACATTATTTTATTGTGTATTATTACTCTCTGTCATATACTTCACACATTAGTAATAGAGCAAAGATTGTAAATAAGTAATATATTGTAGTAAATATTGTGAAGAAGCAATAAACTGCAATAAATATTTACATTCAGCCAGGAGAACTCTGAACCGCGCTTGGCCCTCCTCTTGAAGGTAAAAGCAGGACTCTTGAAGTTCCGGGCGCTTGTCTATCAACAGCGTCACTAGTAGATTTTTTTAAATTATTTATTTATTGATATTTACAACTGTATAAAAAATACAACAAGTAAATTTGATCATAATGACATAATGATAATGATATAATACAGCATGTAGAGAAACTACCTAGTAGTAGAACTCTAAAAACATTTTACAGTATAAGGTCAGGAGGCCATCTTCTTTCCAGGTGCCTCGAGGGATTGCCAGGAATGGAAGAGGAAGCAAGGTTAGAAACTAGTGGGTTTGGGTGGTTAGGGAATTTATTATGGAAGGAATAATATCGGGTTCGGGCTAGATCGGTTACATAAGGAACATTTAGGTCTTTATGGATGGTTAGAATTTTTTACATTCTATTTTTGGATTCTGCATATTTTGAAGCGTGAAATCTCCAATTTGAGAGGCCAAATATATGTTTTATTGGAGCGCTCTCCGATAATTTTATTGATCCTTCAAGATATTTTCTATTCCAAGATTTTTATATTATAATATTAACATATAGCCTAAGTATTGGAAATACTTTTTAAAAAAAATGTGTATTGAGAATTTGAATAATTTTTTTTAAATAAATTTTTTTTTTTTTTAATGATGGCATATGCGTTTGTGCATAAGTGAGGTGGGGGTTGGATTGGAGAGGGGGGTAATGAGCGAGTGAGCGGTCATTGTTAGCATCGCCACATGTAAACACTGCCAGTACAGGAGAGAATAGAATGAAAGGATTAGTTTCCAGGGATTAGAGTGGAAAATCGCTAAGAACGCACCCAGAGAGGAGAGACGTAGTAAGTCGCGAGAAGAGAATAAACTACAATACACAAACACATGTCACCGTATAAGTATGTTTTATTTTATTCATAGAATATAGATTTTTGTTATTTATTATTATTTTGTTTCAATTTATTTATTTTTAACATCAGGGGACCAATAATGGTTTAGCGATTCAACTTAATCGATAGAGTTTTGTTTATGTTTTGAAAATCACAGGTTTTCATTACATCATTGTGCGAAAACTACTGGTTAAAAAAAATTATATAATATACCTTCAATTTGGAGGAAGCTTTACTACTTCTTGCATTTGTTATCGCTTTTCTCATACCTATAGACCAAATTTTTGAGCAGTGAAAAACATGCAGTAAAAACTCATAATACAATCGTACAAAACATCTAAATCCTGAAATAATAAACTTTATAGTTTAATTTTTTTTTGTGTGTGTGTGTTTTGTGACAACTCCTTACATAATAAATTATTATTATTGAGGTGTAGATAGTTGACCGTTGATTGGAGAAGTTTGTCGGGGGGGGGGGGGGGGGGGGGCGGTCAGCAAAGAACAACATAAATAAACAAAAACATATTTATTTATTTTATGCCGAAGTTTCAACCTGAGTTTCAGGTCTTCATCAGGGGTTATGGCGTAGAAGGTGGGCCTACAACTGTGTTGTAGGTCTACCTTTGTTGTAGTTCTACCTACGCCACAACCCCTGATGAAGACCTGAAACTCAGGTCGAAACGTCGGCATAAAATAAATAAATATGTTTTTGTTTATTTATGTTGCTCTTTGCTGACCGCACCCCCCGACAAACTTCTCCAATTAATTATTATTATTATTTGCTCTTCTTTTTTTTTTTTTTTTTTTTTTTTTTTTTTTTTTTTTTTTTTTTTTTTTTTTTTTTTTTTTTTTTTAAATTGTGCTCATTTTGACTATTTTATCCTTTAGAATTGATTTTTTGTTTATCTTTACTTTAAAATAATATTCATTTATAGTGTAATATAATAATATAAAAAAAAAAATGAAATTCTCTATAGTCACGTCTAAGTCACACGGAACCATAACATCCATTTCGTTGCAGAGTTGGACCGAAATAGATATGCATCTTTTCATTCCCAACTTTTACCCATCCTAACCGATTAGTTCTTAATCTCTCATCTTTAAAAATCCCTGATAATTCTCCGAGGTGTCGGAAAAGAAGAGTGCCGCGGGACCTTCTAATTTAAATTAATGTTTGAAGTACCACCATTGGGTGATTCCTTCTCAAGATTTTCGAGTGTTTGAAACATTCATCGTATTTACTTATTGAATTTTTTTTTTTTTTGTACAGTTGTAAGTTACAATATATAAATTTAAAAAAACATATAGTGACGGGGAAGAACTAGGGAACCGGAACTAGGAACCAAGTTAAAAACAATAACAAGCTTATTCTAGAGAGATTTTTCCCTAGGTACTAGAAGCCTCTGTTTAATACAATCCAAAAAACATTTGTCACTTGACTTTTCCTTGTGTTTTTAAAGTTGAATTTGACTCTTCATATACTGTTTTACTTCAAATATTTCAATTTCAAACTATAAATTAACTAACAAAATTACTAAATATTAGCATATAAAGGGTGTTTTTTTAAGCCCGATAGAACTTGAAATTGTAAAAAATAACACAAAAAATTAAATTGTAATCAAAATTTTTTTTTTATTCGA
>NW_027111560.1:2034550-2035393 GCF_000696795.3 Halyomorpha halys
TTGATCTTTCGAATAAAAAAAAAATTTTGATTACAATTTAATTTTTTGTGTTATTTTTTACAATTTCAAGTTCTATCGGGCTTAAAAAAACACCCGTTATATACCTATATATGTATAATATCAGAAAAAAATATGAGTAATGCAACAAAAATCAATATATTTTGCTTAAAATGAGTTAAAGGTGCATTTTTGAGAAGAAAAAAATCAAAAGATGCAAATTTTAAAAAACTGAAACCGTAGAAAAACCTCCAAAACGTCCAATATAAAATGAGTATCATTTGAATGTACTTTTCATGATTAAAATATCGGTTTAGGTTTGGCGGTATTTGAAGCTAGAGGCAAAGGATCCATTAGTTGGGAAACCCAGTCATTACTCAGAACTAACAAAATTCTAAAAAATTACGTAAACATGAATTACATAGAATTTAGCTTGCTTAGTATTGTATAATGTTTAAACTGAAGTGCTTACTTTTCGTGTTATATAAGGATAGTTTCTTAGAAAAAATGTTTTTTTTTTTTTTGTAATTTCCATAAAATGACTGATTTTTTAACGTCCGTTTACAATGAAACCATTTCGTATAAAAAAATTATAAGAACATGAATTGAAGATAATTTTATCGTTTTTATAATAATATAGGATTATCTTCTGCATAAAAAGAAAAAAAAAATTAGACAAAAACATTTGTGGGACAACTTCAGATTCATGTTCATCAACCCAACAAAGAAAAAGTAGGGGTATTCATGATATTGTGTTATAGGTAAAATGTTTTACCATGTTAAATGTTATAAGTATAACATTAGGGGTATTCATGATGTTGTGTTAAATGTTAAATGTTTTACCAT
>NW_027111560.1:2036148-2040284 GCF_000696795.3 Halyomorpha halys
TGTTATATGTCATATCGTTTTAACATACTGAAAGAAGGAAATATTTCTCCATTTAACATAAGTTTTTCCATTTAACACGCTTTAACATGTTAAACTAAAGATCATGAATACCCCTACTTAACGCCGTATTAAATACCTAATATTAGGGGTATTCATGATCCTTAATTCAACATGTTAAAGCGTCTTAAATGAAAAAAACGTATGTTAAATGGAGAAATATTTCCTTCTTTTAGGATGTGTAAACGTTATAACTTATAACATGGAGTCTGTTACTAGGTCTGTTAAATGGAGAGTGACGTCACGCAACAAACCAGCTGAGCTCCTCACCGTTTTGTTTGTTGTGTTGGGTTACTTCCTCGTATTTTGTGCTTTGATTGTGTTAGTATTGTTTTGGACGTTTTTATAACTAATAAAGGAATGTATGACAATAATAATAATGTAATGACAGTTGTCAATAAGCTCATCTTGATTCTCTTCCTCACAAGTCAGAAGATCAACAAGGCACTCAGTAGCCAAACTTTAACACTTTTCCCTCACAATTTAGGCATGTTGTAATAAATTACTTTAATCAAAACTTGAAATTAAACAATGAAATGAAGTTTTGGAAGGAAAGGTTATAAATCAAGTTGCTCAAAACATCCGCTAGGAGTTCTTAAGCATATTAAATTTAACATGACTTTAAATCGGGCTTTTCACAATCCTATACTTATAACATTCAACATGGTAAAACATTTTATATTTAGCACAACATTAGGAATACTGAAACAAAATGGAGCTGAAAAAGTTTATTTTTTGTTTTTAGACCCTTTCAATAATATCCAAGCAATAATTCTTGTCTCTTTTTGTGTATTTTTTTTTTCATCAAGATACTACATTCTAAAAGTCCTAATTTGTAGGGCTAAGGAAACAAAGATACAGTTAATTCCATTTCATTATCTTATTCCAATAAAAATTACTCATCATTCTTAGCGTGTTGACAATCTATAATGCATCGGGTTTTCCTCGTCGAGTTTTCCAGAGTGTCAACCTTCCTTAACTACATCCTGCCGAAGGATTCGAAGTAAAGTACAGAGAAATGAGGATAGTTCCTGACGAACATATATAATCCGCTATTATACAATAACGCGCTTCGTGAATGCGAATCGGTCGAACAACCTTCTATGTTTTATAGCCACTGTTTAAGTCTATGCGAGTAGGTACATATTTGCTCAGGGTCGACTACTGCGCACGTAGCTAATGTGCTTCCTTACGGTTTGGCGTGTAGGAGTCAGCAAGGATTCCTGTCTGCGTACTCCATAATTGCATATCAAACGTCATACATGGTTCGGATTCTATTTGAAGGATTTGAATGAGTTTTCAATTTATCATTTTCAAGTAAACTAAATGGAAATTGGAATCAGTTTTTAAGCCGTTTATGCGGCCCAATATAAGAACAATTCAAAGAAATAAAATAGTTGCAACTTTATTTAATTTATTTATTTAAATAAAGTTTTAACTATTTTATTTCTTCGAATTGTTCTTACATTAAGCCGCATAAACGGCTTAAAAACTGATTCCAATTTCCATTTATGTTACTCGAAAATGATAAATTGAAAACTCATTCAAATCTTTCAAACATAAGAACAATTCGAAGAGATAAAATAGTTACAACTTTAAAAAAAAAAATTAGCTCTACTGAAATTCAAGTAAATTTTGGGTTTATTAGATATTGTTTAAAGGAAATCTGTCGAGTCTCACACAAATCATTGAAGGCTTTTACTTAACTTATATTTATGTTAGGTAAGAAATCATTGAAAGATTTTTGGATGAAGTCACATAAAAGTATATAACAATTATTATTATTATTATTGGGAATGAGTAGCTCAGTGGTTAGGCATTGTGCTACTATCGCCAAGGGTTCGAATCCTGCTGTGGCAGAGAACTATTTTCTGTTTCATTGTAGGCGTGAGTCGTCGTTTAGTGGGATACTTCTATATACAATATTATGTAGGTATATATATAGTAGCAAAAAGAAAATATATAATTCAATGCATAAATAGTTTCCTTCCGAAGAAATGTAAACTTTTTTTTTTTTTTTTACAGCATGAGATTCCTTACACTAATTTACGATTAGTCTACTTTGATACTTTTCTTAGTATCCTTTTCAATACGTTATTTTACCATTTTTTGGAAAGTGTCTTATATCGCTTATTTTCTAGTGACAATCATTTTGATATTTTATCTTTTATAAAATCGGTATTTACTTTAACTACATATTAAAATTTAATTTTTATTTTATTTTTTTTGCCGCGAAAAAAGCTAGCCACCATTATTATTTTGGCATGACGTAATTTGGACATAAACATATGCTAGGATCATCATCTCAGTTCGATTGTTATTTTAAATCTAAAATTTAAACCATTCGTTTATTTATATTAATTAAAACATATATGATTGGCTTCTGAATTGATTGACAATAATAACATTTTTTTTTCATTTATTTTTTTTTTTTTTTTTTACAAATATTACAATCTGCCACAATTATTGGGAAATAAGTAATGATGATAATTGATTACATGAATACTAAAATAAAATAACGTAAGAATAAAATATATAATAAAAAAAAAATTATATACATTTAATGAAATCTCTCTTTAAATATATACAAACCGAAGGATAAAAAATATATACATAATCAAACTATGTATATGAAAAAAAAAAAATCATCTGTAGCATTTACACTGTTATATACAATATTTCTGTACCTCGAAGGGATACAACACTATGTCCAGTAGTAATTCACATGCTTCAGAAGGATAAAACACCACATGGTGTTCTATCCCTCTAAATGAAAGTGGACTTGGTGTTGTTTTAAAACATGCTATATCCGGTTCTAACTGGTTTTGGACATAGTACTCTATTCCTCTAAGAAATATGAGGAAAAGCTGATTTTAACTCTGTAATAAAGTCAATATGGAAAAAAATGGACATAGTGTTGTATCCCTCCGAGGTACAGATTTATTCTATCAAACTGGGCCCTGTTTCATAATAAAGTACAAACTAATACCATTAGTCTTGTGGATTTTTCTTAATTCAATTACACAGACTTGTACAATAGTAATTTGTACTTTAGTATTTTTTAATTCCTGTACTATCTCTAATAGTCATCCCTATCATAAAAAAATAAGTATTAGTATTATGAACTAATACTATTAGCTTTCATTATGAAACAGGGCTCTGAGGATCCCTGAGCCCACTGTACACCCCACCTATGAGAGGTAGAGCAGAGCTCTTTGAGATCCCAGCGCATCCCTCTCGCTGCGTCATTAGTAATGATCCAGTGGAGGCTGAGCAAGTGCGCTAAAGCCGCAAACACTCAACTTGAGTGGAGCATCTGACCACTGCCAGACAACTCCAATTGTCCATTTTTAATTTTCAATGAGGCTCTTGGTTACTGCCGTTTCAACCTTCGAGGTTTATTGTAGAGATGGATGGAATTAACATTATTTAAAACTTTTTTTCTATATCGTCAAAATACCCTATTGTTTCATGATATCCTGTTGTATCTATATCTATTCTAATCTACTGTCCCGCTAGCGGCAATTGGATTGTTAAGTTGAACATTTCATCCGAATACAATGGGTAATAACTTTACTTCATAGCTCTATAAATATTTGTGCTGAAAATAATTCTATTTTCAAGCGGTGATTTTTATTAATCTTAAACTAAAAAAAACAGACAAAAAGATACCAAACTCCGCCCTTGGACCCTGCTGTGTAAACGCCCATGATTTGTGGTACGTTTAAGGGCAACCAAGATCCTTGGTCAAGGACGTCATAGGTTTCTCCAGGAATTCCGAATAATACATTAGCTCTCCTGTTGACGTCCTTGAGGACTGATTTATCATATATTTATGGAATTTATATTAGTTTGGGAAAAAGGTTTATTTGAATCATAAATAAATCTTGAGACAAAATGGCGGAGATACTCATATTTGATTAGGTTTTAATTTTATTTTATTTATTTTTTAAAAAATCAGCTAAATTGGCGCCATATCAATTATGTTTTTGCACTTTAAGTGTTGTAGACATATTAAATAAATCTAACTATTTTCTTATTTTCGAGTAACATAAATGGAAATTGGAATCAGTTTTATA
>NW_027111560.1:2040381-2045595 GCF_000696795.3 Halyomorpha halys
TTCAAATATTAATAATTATCATTAAACATTGATTAAAATTAAATTAAAACTTTTCTACCTATTGGTGAAGCATCTGCACATGCCTTATCTCCATAACATTGGTGTCCTATGCCTCACAGTATATCGAAAGAATATTTTATAGTTTTTTGACAGGATGTTAAAAAAAAAAATTAACTCAAAGACAACTATAATTCAAAATGAAATAAAAATATTAAAGTTATTTTTAATGAAATTGTATGGGTCCCTAAATTTTTTTTGCATGCCCATTGCTATGTTTTATGATTTATATAAGATATGTATACAAAAGATTGACATTTATTTATTTTCCTGTAACAGGTTTTGTACAGCAAAATATATTAACCTCAGACCATTTTTTTTTTTAATGTTTATTATTCAAAAGTTAATAATATCTGTTATTAAATTGTTTTATTTTAATTTTTAAGATAGTTGATATATTTTAATAAATAAGGTATAATAAATTGGTTAATTGAAATTGCCTTAAATTCATCATTTTTAGATCCATGTTGGTTCAATTAACTACCTGAAATCTTTGGAGTCAGTTTCAATTTTTTTTTTTTTTTATCGGAAAATAAAACGACTTGCCAAAATAAAGAACCATAATTAAGAGAGGAATGTGTCAATTAGGATATTATAATTATACCATTTTATATATTTATATAAAATCGAAAGCAAGAAATTCTCTTAAGAAAAGAATAAAAAAAAATATTATAAATAGCCTTCGATGGCCTGGTAGTGGACGCCATTTTGTGGAGGAAGCGGATAGGTTGGAATTGCGCAACGCGGCCGCAAGATGGCAGGAATCGCTTCTCTCCTGCGCCTTCTTGATTAGGCCGGAAATACTTTCGTTTTCGAATCCTCCTCACATCTTATGACACAACCACTTGTCTAAATATTTTCTGTGGGCTAAGGTTTCCCTTTTATTTGGAATACAAGTTATCGGAATAATATGAATAGTAATATGAATAATATGTAATATGCTGGACCTATATTTTACTCCTAGATATTATCGAGGGTTGGTGTTATAAATTTAGTAAAATCTGAGCCCATAGCGTACACTCCCTTCGCTCGTCAAGAATTTTTGTTTTCCTTATATCATTATAATACAAGCTGCAGTACAGGACTGGAGTATATACGTAGGGGTATATATGTTTTCATGATAATCGTATATAATTATGATTTTTCCACATGAAATTTTGTCCAAATCAATTTATTTTGGCAAATATCATGAAAACTACTTTATAGTATATTTAACTAGCTTCAATTTGAGTTCTGGCAGAAAAATGTACGTCTTATGGGTCCTGAGATATATATGATAATTGTTTGTATGAACAGCTTGAACATTTGTGAATTCATTTCGTTGAATATCATGAAAACTACTACTCCTACGAAGATAAATGTAATAAACAACTGTATAGTATATTGAATTAGCTTTAGTTTGAGTGTTAATAGACATTTGTACGTGGAATAGTTTTTGTGATATAGATTTCTCAAAATAAATTCACTATCTATTGATTTTCCAGTGCATTTTTTATGAAATGTTGCTTTTTAAGGAGCAATAGCTGGAGAACTATTGAATGTAAATAGCTCTATTAGGGCTCATATTTTAGCAAATTTACTCTTCTATAAATGATATTTTATTAGGTTTTTTAGCGTTGTTGTTAATTTTAAAGATATGGAGTTCCTAAAGAAACAATAATTTCTTTTAACGTTTTGAATCAGCAACCATTTTGTATTCCCTCTACCTATACCTGGCAGATTCATCAATTTTGACTAATAATTATACATAGTTTTTATTAAAGTAATAAAAAATTGGGATGAAATAACTAATTTTTTTCTCCTTTTGGGCTCTTGTACTATTAGTACAAGAAATTATTATTAGAGTTAGATAAGTGTTATTTTGGAAAATCATTGAATCACAATTATTTGTTAAATATATAAGAAATAGTGGTTACATACATAGTTTTCATTAAAGTTTGGGTGAAATACCTGACTTTTTTTTTCTGTTGGGCTCTTGTACTATTATTATTAAAAACATTTTTAAGGTCTGTTGTAAGATCATTTCTATTGTTTTAGATAGATTGTTACTGGATAGAATAGATTTCTCATTGCTAGCTACAGCTTAAACTGTCATTTATCAAGACAGGAGGACTCATGTAAATGGTTTTCCCACATCTAATATATAAAAATAAATATTTATTTTTTCGTACTTTATGCACTGGCAAAACGTTTATCTTATTAGGATGGAGCTTTTTACTATATGTTCGAGATTTTCCCGAGAAGAATATAGGCTGGTCAGATTTTTTCGGTAGAAAAAAAAAAAATATTAACTAAATTAAGCATTTTGGAGTATAGATCAAAAAGTACACATTTTTTAAATGGTTTTTACATTTTAAAAAATTTTCTTCTTAGTGAAGAAAAAGAAAAAAAATATTAATGATTCTATTAAATGATTTTTTATAGAATTAAAAAATAAAAACATAATGAGCATTTCAGTAAACTAGGTTAACAATTTTAGGAAAAGGCGAATCGATATTCGTTTATGGCGTCGTCTGAAATCCCCAAATACCATTTTTCAAAGAAATCAAAAATAAGAAATTTTTCACCTTGATTTATTTGGAGTTTTTTTTTTTTTTTTTGTTGGAATTTTTTCTTTTAATTTGGTGACCACTGTTCATATAATCGTTCGTAACTCCTGGAAATCTGAATGTCTTCTCTTTCAAGTTTTCTGTTACTACAGTTACCGTCTTATCTATATATTAATTGATATCAAAGTTTCAATAATGTGTAAAAAATTTCAAATATTGCAATAGCGAAGTATTTCCGGGTCTGCTAGTTTAGTTTAAAATAAACGTTAAAACAAGATTATTATATTGATTTTTCTTAAAAGCTGAGAGAGCTGTATCGATCTATCGAATTTCGATGAGATGGCGTTATCGATAATGGCTTGATTCTGTTATCAGCAACAGAATAGAACAAGAGGGTCTGCTTTCCCGCCACTAGGAGCGCAGCTTTCTAAACTTTCATCATATTGGGAGTTCTCTCATCTTGGTACCGGGCCTTTCATAGGTAAACTTTCTCACAGTATTCGGATCGACGCATCTATACAATATATATAAATAATAAAATACATAAGTATATCACCTCCTAATTAAATCTGTAAGGAATTTACTTATACTTATATATTCAATACCAATTTATAATGCCATTATTTTATTTATTAGTTCTTAGTATAATCGCGCGTAAATTTCTTCCATTCGTTCATCCGATGAACCCTTCCATAAGCTTAATTATTAGTTTTTATTTATTAATGGAAATCCAAAACTGTTTTATTAAAACTAAAAACATAAGTTTAAATGAACTATGGGATTAAAAGACGGGTTTGTGAAGAAACTACCCATTTGTAGTACTCTGACATTTTTATAATAGAAGGTCTTCCATCTTCGCTTCAGACGCTTAGTAGGAATATCAAGGATTGAAGAGGAAGTTGGGTTAAATATGAATGGGTGTAGAGATCATTATTGATTCATGTCTGACTGATGCCAAATTGCTTACATGGAGAATGGAATATCATACAGGGGGTAAACTACCAGGAAAAGTGAATCCAAAAATGAGGGACTTAAGATGAACGGGAGTGGCGTGGCAGAAGAGTATGAGCCAATCAATGGCTGCCTTCTGTTTTAGTTGAGATTACAATGGCGGACATTTCTATTAACCTCAAATGGAACCTAAGATCAGTGGGCGTGGCCATCTCCCCACTTTTTGGTTTCACTTTTGCTCCAGGTCATCTTCTTTGGAGGATAATCAAGCAATGAAGGAGAAGCCAGGTTAGAAACAAGTGGGTTTGTGTTGTTAGGAAGTGTATCATGGAAGGATTGGTATCTGGTTATGGCCAAATCATTAACACATGGGAGAGTGAGGTCCTGATTTTGAGGTTGGATGATTTGATTTGTGACAAAGTAAGGAGCATTAAGGATTTTACGAAGGATCTTGGACTGTAAGGATTGGATTCGAGAAGAATTCGATGGTTTAGTGGAGCCCCATAACTCAACTCCTTATGTCCAGGATTAACAGTAAAACTTTAGGAACATACAGAGCCTTATATCATTTTTTTTCCTCGCCATCTCTTAAAGACCATATCTGAATCCGCTATAGTGCAAAACCTCCCAGCGAGAAGCCGTATACAATCCTACTATTATGATGATTGCTGTCTCGCTGATTCGGCAGCCAAGTGTTACGTCTAGGGACCAAGCTTGGGCTGAATCAGCGCTTTGACCTACCGCAAGCCGCCGCGGTCCCGGGGGGGGGAAGGGGAATTTACGTAAACTGTTAATTGATTAAACCTGTTCGAGATTCGTTACATAAAGTACTCGGAACAGTGACAAATTACTTTCGTGGATTCTGATTTGGTCCGAAAAAATACCTAGTTACTTAGAGACTATTACAGGCAATGGCGTAGCTAACTAAATGTTTTATGGGCCCTGATTTACCTATCTGCGTAACAGACGTGAGTTTAATATTAAAATTTAATTGTAGTTCAATATTGCTTATTAGGGATAGGATTTTTATGTTTTTAGATATTTTTACCTGACCATGATATCTTCAGTTCCTTACTAACTAAAGATGTTTCAAGACATTTCTTGCCAAAAGAAGCCATTTTTATTTCACATATTTTTAAATATTTGGCCTTTTTTACATATTTTGTTGTAAATCACATATTTTCTGAAATATTTGTTATTTTTTACATATATTTTGTCCTGATTCACGTATTTCCTTAAATTATTTGTTCAATTGTAAATACATTTTTCGCAGAAACTACGTAAAATTCGAGAGAACGCAAGAAACTTAAAGGTGAAATTTATCATAAATAGTGCGTAAAAATTCTATATCTTCATCTTTGAACACAAATTAAAAGCGGCAATAATAAATTTTCACACAGAATTACATCGAGAATTTCTCAGAATAAATTAATGTTTATTTACTCCTCGATCCATTTCTCTGTTTCCCCCCTTCCCATGGTTCTTTCTCATCTTAGTCGTGTTTCACTCCCCTAGTTTAATTACAATTACTAATTAATGTCTTGTTATTGAACAGTTTTCTCTAAGTACATTTTTTTGTTTATATTTTAACATAATTTCTTTAAAATATTATTCATATAATATATAATAAATACAAATTTATGTAACTTTTTTTAAG
>NW_027111560.1:2046986-2049996 GCF_000696795.3 Halyomorpha halys
AAAAAAAAAAAAAAAGTTATAAAGTTACTAATTAATTAGTAATTTATATTGTTGAATAATACATAATTTATAAATACATATTTTTTAAAATATTTGACAATTTATTAGCACATATTCCAGATTTTTTAGCACATAAAAGTGCTATCCCTATTGATTATCAATGTTTGGTTTTTACAAATATAGGTGTCGGAAACGTAGTCTTCCGGGAGTGGGGTTTGTATAATTCCAAATTATTGGGCTAAGCTAATAGTGGTCTGAAAAAACATAATCAATGAGTATTGAGCAGAAAATCCAACGGATTTTGATTGCAATCTAGAAAATGGTTTAATATCACTCAATTAGCTTCGATAAAATTCCAGATGCCTGCTGAGTATTTAAAAAAAACACTAAACCAACTTACTTTTTATTAAGTTAGGGAACCTCAATTTTTTTAAATACAAATTTTGTATTTTCAAGTGAGTAGGTATGCATCTTCGTGTTGTATGTACGTGTTTTTAACTTTCATCGCATGCAGTTTCCCATAAAACCATTCTGTAATCCGAACTTATCTGTTATCCGAAGTAACTCCGTTTTTGTTTCCTTATCTAGATCAGGATGTGGATAAAACCGATATTGTTTATATCTTATATCGCTATAGTTACATTTTTACAAGCTCATTAATTTGTTTATCTATCAGATTTTTAACCCAGTATATTTGGTTAGTTTTTATGTTCAAAATGTTTTTCGGGAGTCTTCTTCGATGTAGAAGAAGCTTTTGAGTAATATAATTGTGAAAATCTATTTTACATATTTTTTAAAATTAATTTAGCCAAATCTTTTACACATGTCAAATCATCCACCCTGACTGTTGTAACAGTTGTACTATACTTCATTATGTGGCACGTTTCCTTTCTTTATCCTTTCATACATAAATACAAATAACTACTTATAATCCTACAACCTAAGTTTCGAATGTTTTTTTTTTGGAAAACTTTTTTAGGAATTTATACCTTTTATATCACTTCTTTATTCATTATGTCATCCAAACAACGTTTCGGGCTCTTCTGCTCACTATCTTAAATGCCAATTATTATAAATTCGTGAAAATGAATAAAATTTTTTTACTATAGACTTTTTTCGTCAAAAATTTTTAGTGATTGGTCATGTTTTCTCACATAAAATTCAGATTCGCTTGGTCATTTAATCATCATGTGTATGTAAGAGATATATATGAACTCAATTCAAGGCGTGTGAAAGCGCGAGGCAGACATGATTGGTATAGTTATTATTTAATTCAACACAAAGTGTTTGCTATTAAGTTGTTACAATATTACCTCCAATATCAGATTTCAACTACTAATCTATTTTTAAAACGTTTCGTGTTTATATTTAATGAAAGAGACCTTGCGTGACGGAAGGCTATGCGAAAATCCGAAGGCGAAAACTATTTTTTGTCTATTATACTTATTCATTTCTTATTTGTATTTTTTTTATTTATCTATTTTTCTTCTTCTCTTTGATTGGAAAAAAAGTGTCTTTAATTATTTTTACACAACTGTTCTCAGGATATCTTTGTTAATTAGTTTGAAGCTTCATTATTAATGAAGTGTAAAGGCCTCTGCACATTTTCAAAACAAGATAACTCGCAAACGCGCAAGCGTGTAGTAGGTCATTTGGCTTGGTACAAGTAGGCCTGCGTTTGCGGCGACCCGTTGAGTGTCGGTTTTTGGGCACAGTTCAAAGGGCGCTTGTGCTGCATTCACACGTTTGTTTTCAGTTATCATTGTTTTAGAACGAACAACAGACTAATGTTTGTGCTCTCTATGGTGTAATTAATTAAAGAATTTCCTCGACCTTCGGATTCAATAATTGTTCTCTCTCAACATTCTCCTCTTCTTCTATTCCTAAGACCCTAGCCAGGGAACCACCTCCTGAAGTCCACGCGCACATGATAACGTTGAGTTCAAGAGAAGAAAAAAATATTTCTTACAGTGGTTTCTGGATAACTTAACAGATATACAGCTAGGAAGTAAGTTCATAAAACATACTGTAAAGCTACTTTAACTAGGATTACCAACTGAAGATATGGGATCACCCGAAGATAAATCTGATGAAACAATGCAACAGTCTCCTCAGTAACCTTGTCTACAAATTGATTTGTTTATTTAATAATTTACAAAGCCTCCATAATCAAAAGTGAGGAAAATGAGGGGGGTAACAAGGAGCTGAGGTTTTAGGCTCTACATGGAGTAATAGGAACTGTTTAAGGATAGCTATGAGAATTATTGTAGTTCCTGTTGGAGATGCCGGCCAAATTGGAGCGGGTGATCTCGGCAAGCACTATGACTCCTACCAGAATCCCAATCACGTCTTGTCCAACCACATGACCGTCGCCAAGAGAACTATGATTGAAGTCTATATATTTCAATAGGTACTGATCAAAACACTACTCTAAGGTTTTCATGTATGTGCGGAAGTGGTTGTACTGAAGTAGAGCAAGAAATAATAAGGAGATTGGGAAGGTGCCAAGAATCGAAGAGACCTTAGGTTTTTAAATATTGATCCTTAAGGGTATGAGTTTGGTGCTATACACATACGCAAACATTGAGTATATTTCAATAACTGATGTGGTATGATTAAATTTTGATGCAATATATTCCATTTCTAGACATTGTTTTATGTTTTTCAGTATTGCTAATGCCTCACTTGGTGAAATGTTTTTGTTTTTTTCGGCCAAGACTCCCATTGGAGTCCTATACTGCCTTACCATGGTTGGGGGTCAAAGTTCTTCATTTTTTGGGACCACCACTCAATGAAAAAAGTCAACGCCCCAGGCCGGATTCGAACCGGCACCGCCAATAGACATCAAATTGGTAAGACTGTGTCTTAACCACTGAGCTATGTGCGGTCCTGGTGAAATGTTGATGTTATAGTTATCACATAGTATTTAATAGATGTGTTTTATTGTATAATATATTAATTGTGTATTTAATAGATGTGTTTTATTGTATAATATATTAATTGTGTATTT
>NW_027111560.1:2050046-2063966 GCF_000696795.3 Halyomorpha halys
GTATTTAATAGATGTGTTTTATTGTATAATATATTAATTGTGTATTTAATAGATGTGTTTTATTGTATAATATATTAATTGTGTATTTTTTCCTTGTGTTGCAGGGAGGGAGGGGTGGTGAACCCCGGACTGGTGATGGACGAGGGTCCTGATCTGGTGACGGTGGAGAAGCCGGCTCCATTGGAACGGGCCAACTCGGCATGGACCCGCAAGCAGCAGGCTGTGTCCGTCCGGAGGGCCTTCAAGCACTACGGCTCCTCCCAGAATCCCAATCACGTCTTGTCCAACCTCAACATGACAGTCGCCAAGGGAACTATGTGAGTAAATTCTATATATTTCAAATTATTAGGGGTATTGGGCATAATCTTTAGTTTAACATTATAAACCAGCAGGAGTCCTACTAAGAGTTGTCCCGTGAGCATTTACCTCATGGTAAATGGATTTGTACTATTTTTTTTATTTAATTAGATTTGATGGTGATACAAATCTTTTAAATTACTTTCAATTCAATTGGAAATCGTAATTGAAATTTGTAACCCCTCTATCAGGACCTGAAGACTCAAGATTTCATAAAAGATCTAAGATCTTCCTGCCTCGGCTCATGATTTAAAATATGAAAAGAGTTATAAGAAAAATTCTCAAAAAAAAAAAAAGATATCATCTTAGGAAGGGTACTGGTGAGAGAAATGCTCAGTCTTACTATAGGTAGGTGGCCAGAACAAAACTGAATTAAGTGTAGCTGAGGAGGTAAAAGAGGGAGTAACCTAAACAAGTGACAATAACATCAAAGGGTTACTGCCGATCTTCACGCGTAAGCACCAGTCCTCCATTTTTGCTTTTCAATAATTCAGAAGACTATAGTAATAATCCCAGATTCGTTGAGCTCTCTAAAAAGTTTGAGAAACATGTACCCCGCACATCCACTCATCATAAGAATTCAATCTTTTTTTCTAAAATTATCACAGCGAGGTAAATCAATTATTTTCATATGGGCTCCAAGCCACATTGGCATTGTTGGTAACGAGCTTGCAGACAAAGCTGCCAGAGAGGCACTCACGCTCCCTGGCCGAGGCACCGCCGTTCTTACCCTATCAGAACTCAGTACACCCCTTAAGTTACAAATATTGGGAAAATGGCAGGCCAAGTGGGATAAAAGCTCTCCGAGTAAATTAAAAGAAATAAAACGATCAGTAAAACCATGGTCAACATCCTACCGAAACAGCCGCAGGGAGGAGGTTGCTCTGGCCCGCTTGAGAATAGGTCATACTCTCCTCACGCACTCTCACCTCATCAGAAAACTGCCACCTCCAACGTGTAAATATTGTCAGTCCATTCTTACGATTAGACATATTTTTGAAGAGTGTATTCACTATTTGCCAGCAATAAACAGGATAGGACTGACCCCAAATTTATCCGAAGCTCTCGCAGATGAGGAAGCTAAAATTACACGAGTGTTTGAATTTTTAAAAGCACATCGCCTTCTTTATAAATTATAACTCCTCTTCGATTTTTATGTTTTTTATTTATATTATTTTATTTTTTTTAATTATTTTTTTATTTTTATATTTTTTATTTATTTTATTTTTTTTACTTTTATCATGCCATAGGCGTTGATGACCAGAGGGTTTATGCCTTTAAGCAACAATAAAAATCGAAGGGTTAACAGAATATATACAAAAGTATAAAGAAAACAGATAAAATACTAGAATTATATAGACGTTTATTTCCTAATATGAGCGAAATGCTCAAGACTACACCTCTCCCGGGTAAAAGTGTGTTAAATAGAAAAAAGTTGTGAAGAAATATTTCATTCTTTTAGCATTTTAAAATTATAGAATATATATTTATTTGTGAAAGACAAAGTCCTGTACAAATTTCATTAGATTAAAGATGCCGTTTTATAATAAACCGTAGTCTAGTGCTCTATTAAAAAAATAAATAAAATAAAATAAAGCTGACTGAATAATACAAAATTAACTGGACTACGAGAACTATTTACATTCCACTTACACATTCAAACTTATTTCATACTGTTACAATGTAAATATACAGTCTATTCAATTTAACTTCATTGTCAATGTTAAATATATTTTGGGTGTTTTATAGGTTACAAGATAAAGATATGTGTGTCTTAAAGATATATTGTCTATTTTCTTTAATTTTAGGTTAAGTTAAGGTTAGGCAATGTTGGAAGGTGTGGTACAAACTATTATTGAAATAGATTTTGCAGAATAAGCATAAAGCGTGTTAAAGAGAGAGAGAGAAGAGAAATACTTTATTTATTCATCTATGCTGCCTAAATACATCAGGTTGCTATCTCACACAGCATACTTATCAATCCGTAATCGGATATATATAAATTACACATACATGGTATAATCAGAAAAAAAAGAGATATATAAACAATTTTTTTCCCCTACAGTTTCCTTTTACAATCCATTTCGGTCTGTACAACAAATACAAATGTTTCACTCACTCCCATTTTTCCCTCTCATTTCTGCTCAATTATTCAATTCACCCTATCAACAAATTCGCTCTCCGGAATTCACCCTCCTAGATCCTCCTCAGTGACCCGCTAAAAAAATTCAATATAAGACGGTAATGTGAGATCAGACCATCATTCATAGTCACAGCAGTAGATCAGTCTATCAAGAACAAACAACTAGATACATTTTACAAGAATAAGACTAACACATAGATTAAAAGGAAAATATAATAAAAGAAAAAACCGGTTACAGGAAACACTTGAATGGATAAATAAGTTTAAAAAAACTTAAATGGAGAATGACGTCACGCAATAGTTCATCTTAGCTCCACACCATTTTGTCTATAGTCGTTTTGATACGTTAGTTGCTTGTAGTTCCTGTTTGGTTTTGAAAATTTTAAAATTCTAATGAAGAAATGCATAAAAATAATAATGAGAATCTTCTGAAAGGAAAGATTATTTAACATATAACATGACTTTAAATAGGGCTCCTCACAATCCTATACTTATAACTAGGGATAGGATTTTTATGTTTTCACATATTTTTACTGATCATGATATCTTCGATTCCTTAGTAACTAAAGATGTTTCAAGACATTTCTGGCCAAAAGAAGCCATTTTTGTTTCACATATTTTTAAATATTTGACTTTTTTACATATTGTTACATATTGTAATTTTGTATTGTTGAATAATACATAATTTATAAATACATATTTTTTTTAAATATTTGACAATTTATTAGCACATATTTATGTACATATTTCAGATTTTTTTAGCACATAAAAATCCTATCCCTACTTATAACATTTAGCATGTTAAAGCTTTTTACATTTAACGCATGATTAATAGCTCTATAGTTATAAATCTATTTCTGTAGGTATGAGCTCAAAGCTAAAAGGAACTATGTTACGTTTTCCTAAATATATAGGAGAGCTATACTTTGTGTTTTTCAAAACCATGTTTTTTTGTTTGCTTCCTCCATAACTGGTCGAGATCAAACACTAGCACAAAAATAAAATTAAAAAAATGGCAATAATAATTTTCGTTAATACTTTAAAAAATAATACATCATCATTTAGATCTGAAAATCCTCTAAAGTAGGTATTAAAAGTGATGGATATGGAACCTTCTTTGAATCTAAAAGAGAAAAAAAAGTAAGGACATATTTTCATCATAACTTTCATGAATAAAAAAATATTATATTCAGGAATACTCAACCATTGCTATAAAAATTCTAATTTATCGACTAGAACTGTTTTACCCTATTTCCTGTGAACCCGCATTTCCTGAGCAGCAATTTCTAATTTTACCTTCTTTTTCTGTCCTTTTATAATTTATCCTTGTTAATTATAGAAATATATAAATTATTCAAATGGTACTTTCCCTTGAAACGTTTATTAGCTGTTTCGGTATAACTATCGCAGAGCAACTCCAGCAACATGGAACACGTACCTGAGCATTTTAAGAGGACAATTGTCGTGTCAGCTGCAATTCCCAAATCATTGCATCGAAATATTTTTCTAAAATTAAATTAATTTTTTTTTTTAAATAATTTATTTATTCTTATTTACTGTATACATATATACATATATTAAGTAAATTTTCTGTAAGTGGTATGACATAATACAAACATGTCGAGAATCTACCCATTGATAGAACTCCAAAAACATTTCTAAAGGAGAAGATCTCGAGGCCATCTTCTTTTCAGACGCCTAGGAGGATTATTAGGTAATGAAGGAGAAGCCAGGTTAGAAACGAGTTGGTTTGGGTAGTTGGGAAGTTTATCATGGAAGGATTGGTATCTGGTTCTGGCCAAATCGGCAACATAGGGGACATTGAGGTCCTGATGGATGATTTGATTTGTGACAAAGTAAGGAGCATTAAGGATTTTACGAAGGATCTTGGACTGTAAGGATTGGATTCGAGAAGAATTCGATGGAGGAGCCCCATAGCTCAACTCCGTATGTCCAGATATCCCTTATAACACCCATGTAGATCAGTCTTTTGTAATGGATTGGAAGTTTGGACCGTTTGTCTAGTAAATGTTGTAATAGTCGGAATCGACGAGCAGTTTCCTGTCTATTCAGACCTGCAGGAGGATTCCATGTCAGTCGTTTGTCCAGATTTAGTCCTACGTAACGGATCTGTTCAACAGGGATAAGTGGGGTATTATTAAAAGATACTGTGGGGCAAGACGAAGGTTTACTATCAGCTAGTAATAGTGTGGAATGAAAGCCCGCCATGAAAATTAAAAACTATTAAAAAAAAAACATTAAACCATGGACCACATCAAACCGTTCCAATCGCAGGGAGGAGGGAGCTATTGCCAGATTGAGAATAGGTCATACGAGTTTAACTCATGCATACCTGATCAGTAAGCAGCCTCCGCCAAAATGTCAATACTGCAATAGTGTACTTACAGTCTGTCACATATTTGAAGAATGTCATTTCTATTCCATGAACTAAAATAGATTGGGAGTGGGACCGAGTGTATCGGATGCTCTGAATGATGACCAGAAGAACATAGAAATGGTTTTAATTTTCTTAACCTTTTGAATAAGATTTAAACCCGAAAGTCTTTTATATGTACTAAATAATTCTAAAATAAATAACTATTTAAATTTATTTAGCAATTACCCAAAGAGTTTCAAATCTTTAAATAGAATTATAAAGTGCGAAACATGGGCGTTGATGACCTCAGAGTTTTACCCCCTAAACAACTTTGAAAACTTCTCGTCAGCTGATTGATTGTTGTTGGTTTTTTCCTAATTTTATATATTATTGACTTGTACTGTTTTTTTTTTTGTAATCTGGATTATCTCTCTAGGAAGTCTGGTGAGTCAATTTTTTATAATTTTTGAGGTTTATAAGTATAGTAAGTATAGTAAGGATAGTAAGAAATGTAGAATGATAGCTGTGCCACAGAGAAGTGAAGATGCAAAAATGGAGGACATGATTTCCCATATGAAATCATGAGGTTTGTATAGTACATGAATATAGGACAGTGGTCCCGAAAAGTTGTACAATGTTAATGAATAAATAAATAATAATTTATTGAAAATGATGGAAGTAATAAACCTCAAAAAATTATAAAAAAAAGATTGTTTTTTTTTTCTTTTTAATTCTCACCCGTCAATCGATCTGGTAGTTAAAGAGTGTATAAGGAAGGCGGTTTGTGCATTATTTCATCCAATACAGTCACCAAAAAGCATATTTTTACACAATCATCTTTGCTCAAGAAACACCACCATCGCATCAAGTGCTGATTTTTAGTGGTCAATACCGCCCCACTTGTAAGGGTCGTACCATTTTGTAACCGTTCCTTTCATATTTCGCACCATTCTGTTACTATTTCAAACCTTATTTTTCATGTTATATAACAGATCGTCCATGGTAATAAACCACTTTCAGAAAAACTGAATCGGAGTTGACAAAAAAAATTTTAAAGCCGTGAAGTGGTGAGGCAATGTTTGTTTTGGGATGAGCTCAACTTTGCATAGCTTACGACACGCACTGTCTCGGAAACGGCTCTATTGTGAATTGTTTGTTTCGAAATTTGTTTTTCTTTTTAAATTTCCTCTATTGGTTCAGTGATTTCATCTGTTTCTTGGGACGGCCCACTATGAGAAAGCTAAGCATTAAGTTAGTTTATTGTGGGAAAAAAAAGTGCACCGGTTATTAACAGGTCACTTATTCGGTATAATTACTCATTCAAAATAATTTTTAGTCGAAACTGTCGCTCCTTTGCTGTAAATTGTAACTTAATATCCCTTAATGATCTTTAGTTTAATATGTTACAACGTGTTAAATGGAGAAATATTTCCTTCTTTTAGCATGTTAAAACGATATAACATATAACATGGTTGAGAGTCTGTTCAATGGAGATTGACGTCACGCAACAGACCAACTTTGTCAACCTTGTGTTTGTTCTCGTGTTAGATTACTTGCTCTTAGTTTGTGTTTGTATTGTTTTGAAAGTTTTTATAACTAATAAAGCAATGAATGACAATAATATTAATTTAATGACAGTTGTCAGTTAGCTCATCTTGATTCTCTTCCTCAAAAGTTAGAAGATCAACAAGTCACTAGCTCAATTGGCCAAACATTCACACAACTTCCACTTTTCTCTCAATTTAGGCTTATTGTAATAAATTACTTTATTCAAAACTTTTTTTTTTTTACTTTATTTAGTTTATTCACAACTGTAAAAGTATTTTTACAACCAGCGAATGAGATGTAGAGAGAGAGAAAATAAATTAAAAATAATAATAATAATAATAAAAAAGGTCGTGAATCCATGAAGGTTAAGGTCATCCAAAGATGCCTCTCCATTAAAATTGAAATTTAAAAATCAATTTGAGAGATCCCTATTCCAGCTCCTTCGTAAACGTCGTCTCGTATCTGGTAAGTCTAGTGTTGATAGTCCTTGAATTAGAGGGTTAGTGTGTATTGGAAGTGCGTTGTGAAACCGTTTATATAATGATTTAATGCTTGTTTGTACGTAGGCAGTTCGTAAGTCTTTGTGTAAGTTCTTGTTACTGATGTAGGGGGGAGCGCTACTGATCAGTCTTAGTAATTTTGATTGAAACTGTTGCAGTTTCAGTAAGTTAGTTTTTTTGGCATATCCGTAAATTTGGGCACCGTAAGTCCAAACTGGTCTGAGAAGGTAAGTATAAATCTTAAGTTTTTCTGAAAGTGGTAATTTTTATCGTTTATTTAAAAGATGAAATAATAATTTAAGTCGGAAATTTAGCTTTTGTTTTGTTATTTTTATGTGGGAGGTCCATGTAAGTCGTTTGTCTAATGTCAATCCAAGGTATTTTAGTGTGTATGTCCGGGTGAAACTTCGTTCGTTATTCAAAACTTAGAATTAAACGATAACATGAAATTTTAGAAGGAAAGGTTATAAAACAAGTTGCCTGTAAATTCCGCTAGGAGCTCTTATACATTTAACATGACTTTAAATAGGGCTGCTCACAATCCTATACTTGTAACTTTTAACATGGTAAAACATTTTACATTTAACACAATATCATGAATACCCTTTTGGACTCGTCCAAGAGTTCAGTAAAACTCCAGTTACTTAGCAAACTGTTTATAGTCTACAGCTTTGTTAACCAGGTTACCAAGGTTACCTTCATATAGCTAACGTTGGAAATTGTGGGTCAAATTAAATTTAAAACTGATTAAACGGCCACTTTTGACAGTCTAAGTCGCTGAAAAAATTCTTTATCCGGCCACTATAAAAAATTATGTGGTCGATGATGTAATATTTTTTATTTTATTATTGATTTTACCCGTGATTTAAGAAATCCTTGTTTAAAGTATGTGTGTGTTGTTTAAACCGACTCTAAATATGATATCACAAGGACTTACAACATGACTCCCTCAAATCTTTATATGGTTTACCTACGGATCTCCATTCCATCTTCCCGGATAACAAAGAAATTGTGGATAAAACTTTTGAGTTTCTCTATCATTCCAAACTCTAACATAAAATTTAATCAAATTTGACCACAGGTTCCTATGTTGCAGTAGTTTCACATTTCAATAGTAACCATGAATCCGGATTCTGTCAACCATTTAAGCGTGTGGTTAAGGGTACAGCTCAAGTCTTAAATTACAGGAGTATCCTTTGCTAGTTCGGAAATAAGTGGTTAATGTTGATGTGGTTGATAAAATTATTAAATAAGGACTTAAAAATCTCAACAGATTCAGATTAGTGACATAAATATCGAAATATTCTCCTGTTTTGATTTTTTTAACATTGCCTCTATCATCCAAAAATCTATCAGATGTTGAAAAAAAAAATCAATTAATCCTGTTTTTCCCTTATAGTCTTTGATTACTTGATTATTTCCTTGAGGAAAATTGACTTATTATGAAGAGGGTAAAACCTCCTGAGAATATGCGAAATATTTTAACAATAGCTGACTTACAACATATATCCTTCAATTTGAGTATCGATATAGCACTCCTGTTCAATTGTAACCTTCAACAAAATCCAAAGTGTTTTCGTTTGTTTAAAATAATTGACATTAGTTTCTACAAATTTTATGAAAAAGCTTTGTAGCCCGCATCCTGGAACTCGTAAACAATTTTATGACTTGAAATAAATTCATTATCCTTTGGAACAATAAGGACTCGTTGAAGCAGAGAACAATGAGTTGACTGTTATTGCCCATTCACTGAATGGAAACCTTGAGGGATTGAATCGCGGTCGCGTCACGATCGGGATATAGCGTGAAAGAAAAAGAATAAAAAGAAAAAAAAATGTATTTATTTTATGTTATTATATATAATGAAAATTCTTGTTTCAGACAGATTTGTTTATTATCTTTACGCCCCTACGTTTCAGCCATTTCGGCCATTTTCAAGGGTCTATCAATTAAAAAAATAAAATTTTAAATACATTTCATTTATAATAAATTAATTAATTAAGGCCTATCTGGACATACGGAGTTGAGCTTTGGGGCTCCACTAAACCATCAAATTCCTTCAGAATCCAATCCTTACAGTCCAAAATCCTTAATACTCCTTACTTTGTCACAAAGTCAAGTCATCAAGTAGGCCCCTAAATCCTGTAAATCATTTGACTATGATCCCATGATTTACAGGCAGTAATGCATGCAGAATAGTTATTAGAACATTTAAATACAAAGAAGGATAGCTCAGTGGTAAGGCATTGTGCTACTATCCCCATTAACCTGGGTTCGAATCATATGGTAGCAGATAATTATTTATTCAGTTACTGTTGCCGTGAGTCAACACTGTGGTCAAAAGTTGGGTACCCTTAATTGGGGAAAAATCTTTCGGTCAAGAGTGATTCTAACCAAATCACCTCCTTGCACAACTGTTGGTCAACAGTTCTTCCTTACAAAGTCCTGAACCCCGAACCCTTCATGGGCTGGAATGGTACAAATTTATTTTGTATATAAAGAATATAGAATACTTATTTAAGTATTCAGTCTCAATTACAATCGAGTAAGATACATTTGTTTTTAAATTTATTTTTATCATTGCATTCCGTTGTTCTTTCATAATTGTATTTTTCGGTATTAATTATTATTATTATATTTTTTAATTCTTTGTGAAAGATGCTTTGCAATCGTTACGGCGCCTTCGTTTTTGCTCAACCGAAGTTAGGAAAGTTGGCGCCCGAACAGTGTTCACCCTGCGTGAATTGCCGTCATGGTCCCAGCGGCGATGAAAGCGCGTTTGACAGCACAGCGTTCGTAATCTCGGTTATTCTGTCTTTTAATGTGCGACAAGAAATTCGATTTTCTTTTCGTATATGAGACTATGTGGCGATGCAAAAATGAAAAATTCAAATATCAAATTTTGTAAGAAAATTTTTATCGACTTAAATCAAAAAAGTATCTAGTGATCTCTACTTGTAATTTCATTACAAGAAATAATGAAAATTACAAAAGTCCATGTTATAGACTTAGTACATTGTAGTACAAGAGCCCAAGAGAAAGAAAGGCAGTTATTTCACCCTTATTTTTGATTACTTTAATGAAAACTATGTATAAGTATTAGTTGAAATTGATGAGTCTGCCAAGTATAGGTAGGGAGAATATAAAATAGCGGCTGTTTCCAAAAAGTTAAAAAAAAATAATTTTTCTTACGGAGCTTAATTACTGTAAAATTATCAACAACACTAGAAAACATAATAAAATATCGTATAAAATATAAATATAATAATAATAAAATATAATTTTTCTTATTATATCTTACTTTTCATTTTATACCCCTGTTATTTTACACTTACTTTTCTTTTTCCTTTTTGTAACTATAGTGTTTGTATCTTTTTTAGCCCTGACGAAGCCCTGCAACGTGGGGCAAAACGTTGGCTCAATAAAATAGTATAATTATCTACTATTTGAGTTTTTTTTTACCGCACCCGGACCATATTCCATTCTTCAATAATAAAATATCATTTAAAGAAGAGTTAAATTGCTAAAATATGAGCCCTAATAGAGGTATGTTCGTTCTTAGTTCCCGAGAAATAATTTTTTAAAAAGCAACATCTCATAAAAAATGCAATGAAAAATCAATAGTTAGTGAATGTATTTTGAGAAGTCTATATCTCAAAAACTATTCGAATTACAGATGTCTATTAATACTAAAATTAAAGCAAATTCAATGTAATATACAGTAGCTTTACATTTATCTTCGTAGGTGTAGTAGTTTTCATGTTATTTGCTAAAATAAATTGATTTATAGTTGTTCGGACATTAAGTTTGATTTATGAAAAACTTTATTTCAGAAACCATTGGATGTACAGATGTCTGTCAGCACTTAAATTAAAACGAAATAAATTTACTATAAAATAGTTAATACTGTTTATCTTTGTAGGAGTAGTAGTTTTTATGTTATTTGATATAATAAACTCACAAAATGTTAATTTCTAGTTGTTTATATAAAATGTTGAATTTTTGAAAAAATATAAATCTAGACCCATAAGTAATTATATCTAGTTTTTAATAAAGTAATCAAAAATTGGGGTGAGATAACTGCTTTTTTTCTCCTCTTGGGCTCTTGTACTATAATATAACCACTGTTTTTTTGTTTTGTTTTTAATTCAAAGTTAACTTAAAACTTTCTTTCGAAAATTTATTTTTCTAGAAGCGTAAGTCAAAACAGTGAGAACTTAGACTGCCTGCACAGCGAGACGTGTGTACTGTATCTTCCCCACGAGTCTTACATATTCAACGACTGAAGACAATAAAAAACGGTAGTTCCCGTCTAGAAACTGTTTTAGCATTTCAGTGAGCTAGTGTCAGCATTTCCATTTCACCTCTTACTAACCCACATATCCAAATGTCATCTCATCTTGAAAATTGATTTTTTATCTTTTATTTTATCTCAAAAGTAACTCTCGAAACAGAAAATAATAACATTTTTATAAATATTATACATACAATAATGCTATAATTTATTTCGTTAAGTTAGTTCCTCTTAAAATATAAATATCTATTCAACTTTTTTTTTTTATAGGCTATTCTGAATTATTATTATAAAATATATTTCCGATAAACTCTTCTCCGAATTTCTGTTGCTTCATAGGTCATTATGGCATTAGAACCGAACAAGGTCAGCCAGAAACAGTTCTCCGAATTTTACCAATATCCGAAATGATGTGGTGATCCCCCAAAGATGCTGGGGAAATATAACTGACCTAGATTATGAAATGGGGTATCCCGAATTGAATCATGGCCTCGCCCTGCGAAATGCGTATGGGCTATTAGTAAGTTCTAACGCCATTAGATCAGAAATAATGAGCACATTAAGGCTAGGTGCAGCAATCTATAGTAACACTAAGATTTGTATAACTTAAATTGTGTAAGAATCCTCACACAAGACTGAAAAGACAGGAAACTGCACGCAGATTCCGACTATTACAGCACTTACTAGACAAACGGTTCAAACTTCCAACTCATTACAAAAGACTGATCTACATGACAATAATAAGGCCCATCTGGACATACGGAGTTGAGCTTTGGGGCTCCACTAAACCTTCGAATTCCTCTCGTATCCAATCTTTACAATCCAAAATCCTTCGTAAAATCCTCAATGCTCCTTATTTTGTTACTAATAAAACCATCCATAAAGACCTAAATGTTCCTTATGTAACCGATCTAGCCCGAACCCGATATTATTCCTTCCATAATAAACTCCCTAACCGGGTGGGTAAACCCACTCGTTTCTAACCTTGCTTCCTCTTCCATTCCTGGCAATCCTCCAAGGCGCCTGAAAAGAAGATGGCCTCGTGACCTTATATTGTAAACTGTTTTTAGAGTTCTACAACTGGGTAGTTTCTCTACATCCTGTATCATATCATTATGTCATTATGATCAAATTTACTGGTTGTATTTTTTTTTATACAGTTGTAAATATCAACAAATAAATAAAAATTGTGTAAGAGTTTAGCAAAACTCAGGTAACTTAGCGAACTGCATCTGGTCTACAGTTTTGTTAACCAGGTTACCAAGGTTACCTGAAACTTAGAGAGCTGCCTTTTTATGCAATTTCTATCGCTATTTAACTTTTGACAGTTGAAATGGCTGAAAAAAATTCTTCATTCGAGAACTATGAAAAATGATTTGGTTGAGGATGGAATACTTTTTTTTATTATCGCATGAGCAACTAATTCTTTAAAGTCTTCCTCGTCTGCCAAATCGTCTATATTGATCATTGAATTCTGAAAAAAAAAAAACGGAATTATGATAGAATACACCTTTGCTAGATAACAGATACAACTGGAACTAAGGAAGGTTCCTCGTATGGTTACTTATTTTAACCTAGATTTGCTCTAAATCTGAGTTTAACTGGCTTTCATTAGCCGGTAAACCTTACCGCCAGATTTGAACGTTTACTTTTCTAGTGCAACTAATAATTATTGATTCTTCCTTGATATTTAAGAAATCGTAGTTTAAACTTGATAGTGCAACCGAAAAAGATAAACGTCATAAAATACATTATATCTCATTTAACTACCTTTAATTTGAGTGCTAATGGATATCTGTACGTCGAATGGTTCCTCAGAGAAATCATCATCTTGTTAATTTATTTTGTCAGATATAATAAAAACTACTATCCCTACTTATATAGACGTCATAAACTACTTTATAGCTCATTAAACTAGCATTAATTGAAGTGATAGTAGACGTATGTACGTCGAATAGGTCCTCAGATAATGATTTTCCACAATAAATTCGCTAACTACAGTTTTTTTTTACGATTTATATTTCAAGAAATGTTAATTTTTGAAAACTGTATCTCTGGAACTATTGTATGCCTAGAGATTTACTAGGGCTCATATTTGAACAAAATTACTGTACTAAAAATAATGTTCTACTTTTTTGTAATATTGTGTTTTTTTTTTTTGTTTTTTTTTTATTATTATTTATTTATTGTAATTTACAACTGTACAAAATAATACAATAAGTAAATATGTTGTATGTTTCATATACACTTGAAAATCTTGGGAAGGAACCACCCATTGGTGGTACTTCAAACATTAATTTAAACTAGAAGGTCCCGTGGCCATCTTCTTTTCAGACGCCTCGGAGGATTATCAGGGATTGTTAAGGATGAAAGATTAAGAATTAATGGGTTAGGATGGTTAAGGAGTTTGGACATATATTGTGGTTAAATTCAAAAGTATGAAGTTGCGAAGGGAAAATTAATTTTAGATTAAATTAAACATTTCGATACAGCCGCCATTTTATATTCCCCCTAACTGTAGTTGGCAGACTCATCAACTTTGACTAGCTATTATCATTAAAATAATCCAAAAATTGGGGTGAAATAACTGACTTTTTATCCATTGGATAAATAATTCTTTATAATTATATCTTTGAATGGAATATGGTCCGGGTGCGGTAAAAAAAAAACTCTAATAGTAGATAATTATACTATTTTATAA
>NW_027111560.1:2069391-2070487 GCF_000696795.3 Halyomorpha halys
TATATAATATATATAATATATTAAAAAAGTATAATTATCTACTATTTGAGTTTTTTTTTTACCGCACCCGGGCCATATTCCATTCATCTAAACACACGGTCAATGAATAATCTTGCAATAATTATATCTTGTACTAATCATTCTTCTCGTACGAAGACCTCTCTGCTTAGGCTGGGCTACGGTTCTCGGATTCAAGAATGATTTGATTTTTAGAGAGTATAAAATCAATATGGAAAGATGTGACCTCTATCGCCTGCCAATTAGGAAACTAATTGTCCCACCTGCTCTGGATATAATAGCAGCCTGTTGGATGCCGAATCTGCTGACTTGGTCCAACGTTTCGCCGGCTCTAAAGGCAGCTTCATCAGCCCCGAAGGACCGGACCTTGGGTTTCCCCATCCTACGACGATGACTGGGAGATGGAATCAGTTCATGGTCCTCCGACTGATGGATTACATCTGATCACGGCAAGGTTTTGTCTGATTAACGTCACAGCGGAATATATTAATATTTTATTTACTTAATATATAATCATTTATCTGTGTAATTACTTGTTTCTCCCCAAGGCCGGTGACGATAGAGTAGGCTCTATACGGCAACCTGCTAGTTATGGGGTTAATTACTATTACTAGCGCTTAGTAACTAAACGCATATATCAACAAGAGAGGAATGAAATCCCCAGTATTACATTTGTGATGGAAATATACGAAGTTTTTCAGGAGTATCAATAGTAAAATAATTTTTAAAACTAAATCTGTTCCACTACAACCCATAAGAGTCAAGGTTGCAATACTCTGAAAAGAAGTAATGTTACTTGACCAACGGTTGTGCAAGGAGGTGATTTGATGAGAATCAGATTTTCACCCAATAGAGGGTACCCACTTTAAGAGGCTTAGTGGACCCCAGAGGGCCCCCGAACCCACAGGGTGGACTCAAAGCTACAGTGAAACAGAAATACTTATCTGCCACAGCCGGACTGAAACAGCAGGTGAAGAGCAGGTGTCCAAACTCCTTAACCATCCTAACCCATTAATTCTTAATCTTTCATCCTTAACAATCCCTGATAATCCTCCGAGGCGTCTTAAAAGAAGATGGC